>NC_061103.1:50871572-50928701 GCF_015104395.2 Macrobrachium nipponense
TGAAAACCAGTGAAGACGAGTGGCTAAAGAGTGCATGGGAAGAAGACTAATAAAAGTAGACGAAGACCCAGAAATATACAGGACAGGAGAAAGACAGACAGAACAGAGGACTGGCACAACAAACCAATGCACGGACAATACATGAGACAGACTAAAGAACTAGCCAGCGATGAACACAGGTGGCAATGGCTACAGAGGGGAGAGCTAAAGAAGGAAACTGAAGGAATGATAACAGCGGCACAAGATCAGCCCTAAGAACCAGATATGTTCAAAGAACGATAGATGGAAATAACATCTCTCCCATATGTAGGAAGTGCAATACGAAAAATGAAACCATAAACCACATAGCAAGCGAATGCCCGGCACTTGCACGAACCAGTACGAAAAAGAGGCATGATTCAGTGGCAAAAGCCCTCCACTGGAGCCTGTGCAAGAAACATCAGCTACCTTGTAGTAATAAGTGGTACGAGCACCAACCTGAGGGAGTGATAGAAAACGATCACGCAAAGATCCTCTGGGACTCTGGTATCAGGACGGATAGGGTGATACGTGCAAACAGACCGGACGTGACGTTGATTGACAAAGTCAAGAAGAAAGTATCACTCATTGATGTCGCAATACCATGGGACACCAGAGTTGAAGAGAGAGAGGGAAAAAGGTGGATAAGTATCAAGATCTGATAAGATAAAAAGAAGGATATGGGATATGCCAGTGGAAATTGTACCCATAATCTTAGGAGCACTAGGCACGATCCCAAGATCCCTGAAAAGGAATCTAGAAAAACTAGAGGCTGAAGTAGCTCCGGGCCTCATCAGCAGAAGAGTGTGATCCTAGAAACGGCACACATAGTAAGAAAAGTGATGGACTCCTAAGGAGGCAGGATGCAACCCGGAACCCCACATTATAAATACCCACCCAGTCGAATTGGAGGACTGTGATTATAGAGCAGCCCCAAAAAAAAAAAAAAAAAAAAAAAAAAAAAAAAAAAAAAAAAAAAAAAAAAAAAAAAAAAAAAAAAAAAAATAAAAAAAAAAAAAAAAAAAAACAAGAAAAAAAAAAAAAAAAAAAAAAATAATAATATAAGTTACTACAGTATATCAGTGAAAGGCTATACAAAAAACTACCTAGAGGAGACAAACACCATCCCCCACCAACAGAAAGGCTGCGAGAAGAAGTGTAGGGGCACAAAAGACCAGCTCCTGATAGACAAAATGGTAATGAAGAACAGTAGGAGAAGGAAACCAACCTAAGCATGGCATGGATAGACTATAAGAAAGCCTTCGACATGATACCACACACATGGCTAATAGAATGCCTGAAAATATATGGGGCAGAGAAAAAATACCATCAGCTTCCTCAAAAATACAATGCGCAACTGGAATACAATACTTACAAGCTCTGGAATAAGACTAGCAGAGGTTAATATCAGGAGAGGGATCTTCCAGGGCGACTTACTGTCCCCACTACTCTTCGTAGTAGCCATGATTCCCATGACAAAAAGTACTACAGAAGATGGATGCCGGGTACCAACTCAAGAAAAGAGGCAACAAAATCAACCATCTGATGTTCATGGACGACATCAAGCTGTATGGTAAGAGCATCAAGGAAATAGATACCGCTAATCCAGACGTAAGGATTGTATCTGGGGACATCAGGGATGGAGTTTGGAGTAGAAAAATGCGCCTTAGTCAACATACAAAAAGGCAAAGTAACGAGAACTGAAGGGATCAAGCTACCAGATGGGTGGGAGCAACATCAAACACATAGATGAGACAGGATACAAATACCTGGGAATAATGGAAGGAGGAGATATATACACCAAGAGATGAAGGACACGATCAGGAAAGAATATATGCAGAGACTCAAGGCCATACTCAAGTCAAAACTCAACGCCGGAATAGGAGATAAAAGCCATAAAAACACATGGGCAGTGCCAGTAATCACATACAGCGGCAGGAATAGTGGAATGGACGAAGGCAGAACTCCACAGCATAGATCAGAAAACCAGGAAACAATGACAATACACAAAGCACTACACCCAAGAGCAAATACGGACAGACTATACATAACACGAAAGGAAGGAGGGAGAGGACTACTAAGTATAGAGGACTGCGTCAACATCGAAAACAGAGCACTGAGGCAATATCTGAAAACCAGTGAAGACGAGTGGCTAAAGAGTGCATGGGAAGAAGGACTAATAAAAAGGAGACGAAGACCCATAAATATACAGAGACAGGAGAAAGACAGAAAGAACAGAGGACTGGCACAACAAACCAATGCACGGACAATACATGAGACAGACTAAGGAACTAGCCAGCGATGACAATTGGCAATGGCTACAGAGGGGAGAGCTAAAGAAGGAAACTGAAGGAATGATAACAGCGGCACAAGATCAGCCCTAAGAACCAGATATGTTCAAAGTACGATAGACGGAAATAACATCTCTCCCATATGTAGGAAGTGCAATACGAAAAAATGAAACCATAAACCACATAGCAAGTGAATGCCCGGCACTTGCACAGAACCAGTACAAAAAGAGGCATGATTCAGTGGCAAAAGCCCTCCACTGGAGCCTGTGCAAGAAACATCAGCTACCTTGCAGTAATAAGTGGTACGAGCACCAACCTGAAGGAGTGATAGAAAACGATCAGGCAAAGATCCTCTGGACTATGGTATCAGAACGGATAGGGTGATACGTGCAAACAGACCAGACGTGACGTTCATTGACAAAGTCAAGAAGAAACTCATTGATGTCGCAATACCATGGGATACCAGAGTTGAAGAGAAAGAGAGGGAAAAAATGGATAAGTATCAAGATCTGAAAATAGAAATAAGAAGGATATGGGATATGCCAGTGGAAATCGTACCCATAATCATAGGAGCACTAGGCACGATCCCAAGATACCCTGAAAAGGAATCTAGAAAACTAGAGGCTGAAGTAGCTTCAGGACTCATGCAGAAGAGTGTGATCCAGGAAACGGCACACATAGTAAGAAAAGTGATGGACTCCTAAGGAGGCAGGATGCAACCCGGAACCCCACACTATAAATACCACCCAGTCGAATTGGAGGACTGTGATAGAGCAAAAAAAAAAAAAAAAAAAAAAAAAAAAAAAAAAAACAAAAAAAAAAAAAAAAAAAAAAAAAAAAAAAAAAAAATATATATATATATATATATAAATAATAATAATAATAATAATAAATAATAATAATATAATAATAATAATTAAATAGAAATAACATCTCTCCATATGTAGGGAGTGCAATACGAAAAATGAGACCATAAACCACGTAGCAAGCGAATGTCCGGCACTTTCACAAAATCAGCACAAAAAGGGGCATGATTCAGTGGCAAAAGCCCTCCACTGGAGCCCGTGCAAGAAACATCAGCTACCTTGCAGTAATAAGTGGCACGAACATCAACCTGAAGGAGTTATAGAAAACGATCAGGCAAAGATCCTCTGGGACTATGGTATCAGAACAGATAGGGCGATACGTGCAAATAGACCAGACGTGACGTTGATTGACAAACTCAAGAGGAAAGTATCACTCATTGATGTCGCAATACCATGGGACACCAGAGTTGAAGAGAAAGAGAGGGAAAAAATGGATAAGTATCAAGACCTGAAAATAGAAATAAGAAGGATATGGGATATGCCAGTGGAAATTTGTACCCATAATTATAGGAGCACTAGGCGCGATCCCAAGATCCCTGAAAAGGAATCTGGTATAACTATTGGCTGAAATAGCTCCAGGACTCATGCAGGAGAGTGTGATCCTAGAAACGGCACTCATAGTAAGAAAGTGGACTCCTAAGGAGGCAGGATGCAACCCGGAACCCCACACTATAAATGCCACCCAGTCGAATTGGAGGACTGTGATAGAAAAAAAAATAATAATAACAAAACAAAGTAATGATAAATGTCTGAATAAGTTGGGATTCTTCAAATTTGTAATTTTTTGGTCCTCTTCCTGAAACGGCCCAAAGGTCTGCGACATTTCAGAAACGGATGATTTCAAATTATGACTTATTACAATTCTCAATGACTGACTCAAATATATAAGTCCCAATTCAATTTCCAAGCAGCTGTTGTAGGACCTCTAGAATACCTTAGAGAGTTTGGGCCTAAGGACAAGCGCTGGGAACTGTGAGGTCATTCGGCGGTGAAAGGGAAATTGACAGTAAAGAAGGTCTGAAAGGTGTAACAAGAGGAAAACCTCTCTGTTGGACTATGAATCGATTGTTAGGAGAGGGTGGAAAGTAAGAAGGAAGAAAGAGAATGTGAACGGAAATTCAGTAAAAGGAATGAAAGGGGGTTGCAGCTAGGGGCCGAGGGGAAGCTCCAAAGATCCCAAAGTAATGCCTACAGTTCACCTCATGAGGTGTGCATAGGATCTCTATCACCATCACCAATAGGAAAACCTGAGGTCTTGTCCGAGGAGAGAGAGAGAGAGAGAGAGAGAGAGAGAGAGAGAGAGAGAGAGAGAGAGAGAGAGAGAGAGAGAGAATTTTACTGTCAATGATTCACAATCACCTTTGGAAAGAAATAAAGTCTTAAAAATTGAAGTCACAATTGACCTCCACCTAAATACGTAAGAAAAACAATATCAATTTGTACGTAACAATAGACACATATGTATACCAGTATATATACCGTGTGCACAATCATAGAGACAGACATTTCTACATCTAAATATATAGTAACTGGGAGTATCAAAGATTCTTCGCAATACAATAAAAAAATAAACTTTCTGATATATCCCACTGCTTTGTCATGTTGTCGGGATCTTTAGCAGAGACGACCTGACTTCTAACAACTGACGCCCCGTAAGGAAGCGTTTTCCATTCAGTGCTTGGAGTGCCTACGGGATGCTCTATGAGCAAGAGCCCGTATGTGCTGGCATACAGCCACCTTAATCTCCAACAACAACATACTTGGAGCGCGTTGAATGAAGGGCCGGTTAAATTCCTATAGATTAATATTGTAATTATTATTATTATTATCATTATTATTGTTATAATGTGTAGGGAGCAGACCTTCTTTGATCATTGTTTTGTTGAAAATAAGGGCAGCTTTCAACGAAATATAATCCTCTAGAGGGTCTTTTTATTTCTGATAAATCGTTTTTCTGACCCAGCGAGGCTGTTGATCAGAACCCAATACTCAGATTTGTCAAAGTTGGGATATTCGTCATTCATCGGTATATATTTGGTGAAAAATACTGAATCTATTTTGATTTTATTTTATCTTTGTTACTGGATAACATAGAAAAAAAGCCGGTAACTTCAACGGTCTTTTGGTAGGTATCTTCCGAGACTCCTTCAGGGGCTGTTGCAGAAAAATACCAGAAGATAGCTATCAAGATCCCGTTGAAGTTACCGGGCTTCGTTTCTATGTTATCTGGTAACAAAGATAAAATAAAAGGAAAATAGAATAAGTATTTTCTGATCAGATATTTCAACCGGTGAATGACAAATATCCCAACTTTGACAAATCTGAAGCATTGGATTTCTAATCAACAACCTCGCCGGGTCAGAGAAACGAATGATCAGAACTGGAAAGAATCTGTATAAGATCATTCCACTGAAAGCTGGCATTATTTAATATACATACATAATACATTATATATATATATAAATATATATATATATATATATATATATATATAATATATATATATATATATATATATATATCAATTATCATCAACATCATCATTATCCAAAGATGAAGGTAAACCCTATTCATATGGAACAAGGAGCCCACCTGAGGGGCCAGTGACTAGAAATTCAGTCTTCCAAAGAAGACTGGAAGTGAGTCAGGGGGAAACCATAATACTTTTGCTTGTAGTCCCTCAAAGCATCCCTGAGGGACTTGGACATCTTAACCCGGAGTTCTGGTACCTTTTCTGGCGGTGGCAGGAAGTAGTACTACAAGCAGCACTTCTTTCTGATTTCGTGTGGGTTGTCCTGCTAGATTGTGGAGGACGACGTCCCTCCCTCCCGTCTTCCACACAAGAACTCACAAAGTCTCAGACACTTACTTATCAGTGTCACAGGTGGTGCTCTGACCTACTGCAGTCTGGCTCTGACAAACCCGTTACCCGCTTCCTCCTACCATCGGCGGCATTTCAGCTCAAGTCCTGAGCTCTGGAATGTCTCCTCAACATCTGGGGCAATCCAAGCTCCTCATCTACAAAAAACACTCTCTCTCTCTCTCTCTCTCTCTCTCTCTCTCTCTCTCTCTCTCTCTCTCTCTCAAATACTACATAATATACATCGAGCTACAATGTCCTTTAATATCTAATTCGCTCTACCTCGGAATTAATATATTTTCATATATGCTTAACTGAAGGGGAATTTTTTACACGATAATAGATTTGCCTGGTCCCAGGCGCGAACCCAAGAAGCCATTCAAATCCAGGACGTCAGTGGAAGCTTTTACCTACCCCACCAGTGCGAGAGGCTACAAGTTTATGTCGTCTCTCACCCTCAAATACCTTTCGCGCTCAGGTAATTCGTTGGCTTGGAGACAACATCAACCCACCTCGACTCCGGTAGCGTTGTAGTACTTATGACAGCACGTAGCCATTATAAAGTCATATCACATTAGCGTGATTCATATACGTCCTGGATTTGAATGGCTTCTTGGGTTCGCGCCTGGGACCAGGCAAATCTATTATCGTGTAAAAAATTCCCCTTCGGTTAGGCATATATGAAAATATACTAATTCCGAGGTAGAGCGAATTAGATATTAAAGGAAATTGTAGCTCGATGTATGTATATAAATCACAGTAATGTGATGTGACAATATATATATATATATATATATATATATATATATATATATATATATATATATATATATATATATATATTACTTGACAATGTCTTAGTAAAGACGAAAGCGCCCGTATTTCTGCCTATCATTTCCCTGTGGTATTCGCTTATTATACTCGTGTGTGTGTGTGTATATGTATATATATATATATATATATATATATATATATATATATATATATATATATATATATATATATATATATATATATATGTATATATGTATGTATGTATATATATATATTGTCAGTTATTATGATCCCCTTGGGTGAGTTATTCTCAGGTTTAGTGGATTTCTGCATTAGTAACAATAATTCACATTGTATATGTGTTATTGTTACTAATGCACAAATCCAAATATATGCATATAACAAATTACACACATATACATACATACACATACATACATCATACATATATATATATATATATATATATATATACATGTAATTTATTATATACATATACTTGGATTTATGCATTAGTAACAATAATTCAGGCTGTATACATAAACAATGTGAATTATTGTAACTAATGCAGAAATCCACTAAACCTGAGAATAACTCGCCCAAGGGGATCATAATAATTGACAAATGCATCGTCCCCGACAGGATTCGAACAAGTACCTCTGGCTAAGAAACAATTAATAGTCACACTGCCACGGCAAGGCGATCCAAGTTACTTTCCGAAAGCGGTATTTCAGTCTCCCTGAGGCAGGATGTCGTGTAATGGAATTTTACCTATCTATTAATTTTTTTTTTTTTTTTTTTTTTTGTATAAGTGAGATCTCTTCTTTCTGTAATAATAATAATAATAATAATAATAATAATAATAATAATAATAATAATAATAATAATAATAATAATAATAATAATAAATATTTGTGTCTTAAGGCCTGTCCATACTAGGAAACATTGTTTGCAAACAAAGATTGCGAACAATGTTTGCAAACAGTTTGCAAACAATGTTTCCTCCTGTCCAGACCTCAGTTGTCTGCAGGATGCTTGTCGGTGGAGTAGCCTCTGTATTTACTTGCCTATTTTAATACACTCGAGCAGGAGGAGGAGAAGAAAAAGAAATAGAGATCGTGAGCAAGGATTTAGAAAAAGGAGCCTGTCATGCTGACTTGCTTCTGGCGGAACTGAAAATAGAAACATATATACACAAATACACACACACACACACACACACATATATATATATATATATATATATATATATATATATATAAAATATATATATATTTAATTTAAGTACATATGTGTATGTATACATTGTGCATGTGTATGACACATTATACATGTGTATATTTACATATACACAGAAACACTAAATGTTATTCATTCTGGATGGGAAACAAATATGCGGTAAAAAGTGTTTACAAACTTTATTTGCAAATAATGTTTCCTAGTGTGGACAGGCCTTAAGACATCAACTGCCCCCAACCCCCAATTAAAAAAACGTAACGGAAATTCAAATAGTGCCTTGTGTAAAAGGTGAAGGTCCAGGGAAGACACCTAACCTAGGGGCTGTGAGCACCTTGCTTCATTGCCAAGCGCCAAACCCCACCAACAGTTGAAATATATTTAAGAGACTCTCACAGCACTTAGACTCTACCGATATAAAGGGCAAAGAAGGGCATAGACCGCATACCCAATTCTTCTTTTTAATAGAAAATAACATTTTCAATTATTTCATCTTTTACATACCTATATATGCAATGACATTTATAAAAGAAAAGGTCAAGTTTTGGGAAAAACACCCCCCCCCCCCATAAAAAAAACTGAGAGTACGGGCATGAACTAAAATACAAAGTAAAGCAGTAAGCAGTCAACATGCATTGCTGTCCAAAGCGTCAGTCCCAGCGCAGATGCAATGCAGCAGCACGACTCTACCCTAATACAATTCTGCTGGTAGTTGAATAACTCGCCTCAATTCTAATCCACTGCCTGATTGATCTGTTCATTTATTTTTTCTCTTTTTGGAGAAGTGATCTCTTCTTTTCAATGGAAACCTTCGTGTTCTTTGAAAGATCCTTGAATTTCAAATCAATGGCCCCTCGGGTGGCCTTGTTCCGCGTGGACAGGGTTCCTCTTCTGAGTCATAATGATCAGGAATGAAAATGAATCAAATGACAGAAGCTTATATCCGGATCGGTTGCTTGAACGAGATACCTACCTACCTACCAACCAGCGGCCGTGACAGTTACGTATCTGCATCTCTCATTTAAAGTACGACTACTACATGCCAGCCAGTCAGTCAGTCAGTCGCCTTCTTCCCTCAGACAAATGGCCTTATAAGCATTAGGGCTTTTATATCATTATTTACGTCATAAGTAACCAGCATCAACAGCTGTGAACCGTCAGTCATGGTTATGCATCGGTCTTCATGTTTCTGCTTCTGCTGATGATGATGATGATGAACGCTGCGTCGCCTTTACTCTCGTCAGTTGTTGGTCATTATTATCTGTGGTAATAAACAACCTGGTTCAACGGCTGTAACGCCTAGTTATCGTTAAGCAGCGGTCATTATGACGCTCCTGAACGCTGCGTTTCGTCCCCCCCCCCCCCCCCCCCCCCCCCCCCCCCCCCCCCCCCCCTCTCTCTCTCTCTCTCTCTCTCAGGCAAAGCCACCACCGCGAGCGAGTGGTCCCAACGGCGTCTGACTCGAGGTATTTGGCCTATACACATCCTATGCCTCATTTTTTGAATAGAATAGAATGTAGGATTTAGGCCAAAGGACAAGCGCTGGGACCTACGAGGTCATTTAGCGCTGACAGGGAAGTTAAAGTAAGGTGTAACGGGGGGAAAATCTTGTTTTGGAGTTGATCTCCGAAATAATTGTCATGAGAGGGTGGGAAGTAAGAGGGCATAAAGAGAATATGAACGGAGGTACAGTGAAAGGAATGAAGGGGGTTGCATCTATGGCTCGAATGGACGCTTGTAAAAGCCCCTAAGTCATGCTTACAGTGCATCAAATGCGGTGCAGTGATGGCATTACCCAACTACGGGGATAAATACTACTACAAGAAGGTTCTTTGGATCTATCTGGAATAGAATTGTGCTCGAAAGAAGAAGAGAAGAAGACTGAAGCAGTCAAACATTTCGAGAATTTGTGGAGTCCGACGTCCCTCAAGCAGTCGTTTTTCGTGCCAAGGGAAGCTCTCTCTCTCTCTCTCTCTCTTGGCGCTGTTCCTTCGGCAGATGTGGACGACGTTAGACCTGGATGGAATGACTCGATACTTCATGACCACTAACAACGATTCATCTCTTATTTCAATCATTCATACATATTGTTGTTTATATACATATCTCTTCATTGATCTATTTGTCTCTTTTCCTTTCATGATAACTGATCTTTTTCGTGTGTGTTTACTATCATCTTCTGTAACTTCTTTCAAATGAACACCAAATGCTTTAGAAGGTTCTGGCATTTCAAGTCCATAGTGGCCCCTGTCAGGATGGGCTTCTTGGTCCACATGGAGAGGGTTTAACTTCTGAATAAGAATAACAAGAATGACGATGATACTATAAATGCTCACGCTGGAAAAGGTACACTTGGAATCGTTCTTGCTTCAATCACCTTCCGAGCAAACCCGAATAGTTTTTGCGCTGAAGCCTACACGTCACATTGGCCAGCCCGAAGTTTCTCAGTGGAGTGGAGTGGTGGTGCCGTCAGTGCACCTCACGCGGGGCACTGTAGACATTACCTAAGGGTCTTTGCAGTTTCCCTTCGGCTCCTAGCTGCAACCACTATCATACCCCTCGCTGCCACTCCGGTCTTTTTCTCTTTCTTCCAGCATATATACTTCCCACCCTCTCCCGACAATAGTTTCTCCTCGTGCAACTACTGCGAGGTTGTCCTCCTGTTATTCCTTTCAAACCTTCTTACTGCCAACTGCAGTTTCCACGTCGAATGACCTCATAGGCCCCAGTTCTTGGCCTTTGGCCTCGATTCTATATTAGTTTGCTCAGTCCAAGGTTCACGTTCTGCTATGGCCAGCTGAATAGGTGACGGCTCCCGAGGAAGCCGCGTCGACTGTTCTGAAGGCAGCAGACCCAAGTGTTGCTTTCTCGCATCAACACATTTCTAATATATCTTTGATGGGTAGCATCAGAATACATATGGAGAGAGAGAGAGAGAGAGAGAGAGAGAGAGAGAGAGAGAGAGAGAGAGAGAGAGAGAGACTAACTACGTTGGGCGCGATACAACTGCAGATGCAAGCACTGGTAGTTGAAGCTTTCGTATTGGACCCCACTTGAAATAACAGTACTGGTGGGAACGATCTTGAACAGACCTGAAATGGCGGTACAAGTGGTGCATCTGAGAGAGAGAGAGAGAGAGAGAGAGAGAGAGAGAGAGAGAGAGAGAGAAGAGAGAGAGACTTTATAAAAGGCTAGTCTTATAGTTCGTTCGTGGATGGAGAGCGACTAGATGTAACTTGATGATTCGATGGTCAGTGTTTCGAGTGACACGACGCACAATAACATACATTAACAAGTAAAATTTGCGCAAAAGCTTCTTCGGCGCAATCGAGTTTTCTGTACAATGGCCTGTCCTGTAGCGTTGCCAGACACACGATCATGGCTAGCTTTAACCTTAAATCAAATAAAAACTACTGGGAAAGCTAGAAGGCAGCAATTTGGTTCGCTTGATGATTGGAGGGTGGAAGATCAACGTGCCAATTTGGAGCCCTCTCCCCCCCCCCGTCGTTTTTATGATCTAAGACGGACGGAAAGAAAAAGTGTGGACGGATACACAAACAGCCACCTCGACCGTTTTTTTTTTTCCCCAGAAAACTAAGAATATCATTGAGTATTTGCGAGGAGAGAGATTTTCACGCTGGTCAGACAAACACGTAGTACGTGTAAGTTATATAATTAGCTTTTTTTATATTTCTGCTCTGATTCAAGTACCTATTGATTGTTTGGACGCCGTCATGATTTTCTCTCACGACACACGACATGAATAATAACCATAATGATGCGATGTCATTTTTAAATGCTCACAAAAAGAGAGAAGACGTGATATATACGTGATATATATATATACATACATACATACATATATATATATATATATATATATATATATATATGATATATATATATATATATATATATATTATATATATATTATATATAATATATATATATATATATTATATATATACGTTATATATATATAAGTGATGCACAATAAAGCGTTAGCATTACAAATGAAACCTAAACTTCAAACAAAAGAAAATTGCAAAATACTCGTGAGAAAGACACAAACTGAATATTGAATCATATGAACGTAATTACAGAGAAGCAAAGTGATTTTGGAATGAAAAAAAGTCGAGAAATATAAAAAAAAAATTGCACAATTGCATAAGGAGAGAGAGAGAGAGAGAGAGAGAGAGAGAGAGAGAATGGACTGCACAGGGAAATTTCAGATTATGGAGAAGAAACGCAGCAGCCGCCAGTCTCCAAGAGAAGAAGGAAAACAGGAGGAAATGACCCAATTGGACGAGGCATTCATTAGCCGAGCCCCCCGCCAGAGTAGGGAGGGAGGGAGGGAGGGAGGAATAAGGGAGGGCGGGCGGGCGTCGTGAGTCTTGACCGGGAACAGGACCACCACCAGAGACAAACATCTGGCGGTCTTCTAGTAGCTTGGCCCACCTGGAATCGAAAAGCGCGCAGTCTCCTTCTTCCCGCCGTCACGATCAGACGCCCCGAACTTGATCCCACTCATTCTCGAGTTTCATCATCGAGTGTCTGCCCTCCGGCGGCAGCAGCAGCAGATAACTCGCCTCGTATTCTGATCCACACGTAGCTTTACTGATGCAATTAATGAACGAGGAAGGTGCTTACTTTCAATGAGTGTTCAGTAACTTAAAGCAGTTTTCGACTAGTGCCCAGGATTATCAGTAGATACAATATACTTGTGTGATTGATGCAGTGGAATCTTTAGAAGTCCCTTTCGTATACTAAGACGTCCCCGGAGTGAACTGAAAGACTCACTCACTCACACACTTCAGCAGCCAGGAAGGACCGACAGCAGCATGGCAAAAGGGTGTCAAAGTTAGCCAAGAGAACGCAGAGGTCACTCGAACGCACACACCATCCAAATCACGGCTCTAGGAAGAGAAAATGTCGATGGCTCAAACACCTGCCCTTGCGGGGGGCTGGGGCGGCAGTTTCTTGCCCCTTCACCAGCCCATCATGCAGATGCCCTTTGCTAGACCAAGAGCCATCAGATTAGGGTCAGCTGCTCTGAACAAGAACATTCCTCCCCATCTGGAACAACGATTCACGAAGGAGCAGCTCGAATCCCTGTTCCAACAATTCCCGGCATCATACGCAGCTTTAACAAGCCCCCAGATCCACCACCCGAAGCGGAAGGTGACCACAACATCAGTGGCTCCCACTTCTACAACGACGACAACAACGACAACGACAACTTCCACCACAACCACGACCCCACAACCGTCTATCCTTCCTCGGCGTCGACGACCACAGGGAAAAGACGTCCCCAAGTTCTACTATGGAGGCATAGAAGGAAGGGAAGACTATGGGGTAGGGCCTGCTGAGGATGACGCCGTGGTTCTCCTCGTGGGACTCTTCAATCTGCTCGCCATTGTCGTCTACGCTGCCAGCAAGTTTGTGATGGGAGATCGAGGAGGTCTTTCCGATCGGGTCATCCAGTGGCAGGTGCAGAAGGTTCTAGATGAGCTCGTCATCAAAGTCCACAGTTCACAATACATGGCCAACTTGCTCTCCAGAGCCATGCCCCCCAATGTGGTTAGCCTACAGGAGGGCAGGAGGGTCAGCGGGCAGACAATGAATTCCTGGATAAGTCTCTTGCGAGAAAAGTTGAAGACACTGTCACTACACAACGCCTCCAGCGAGGTGACCGAATGGCTTTCCACAGTGAAAGATCAACTCATGAGGGAAATTGGGTCTTCCCCAGCTGCCATGTCCACAGTGCAGCTTCACCCCCAAATTTACAAGCCTCTGAAGGAAATCTATGTGACATTAACTTCCGAAGACGGCCTCAGGCAGCTCCTCGAATTTGTTACAGACGGGGACGAAACAGGTCGCTCTTTAGATGTCATGAGATCTGGAATCTCTGGATTGCTCACCACACTCAGTCAACTGAAACTAAGTCAAATGCAGTCCATGCTAGCCACTTTAACGGCTCTTGGGCGAGCTCAGCAGAGGATCGACATCATGCCCATGCTCACGGCAGCTATGAGGTCACAGAACTGGTTAGAGGAGGGCTCTTCTGATGTGGAGACAGCGAGGGTTATATCTGAGGGAGACTCATTTGCAGAGACTCTGGCCAAGTATGTTGTGGACTCTTACCGCAGGCCCAAGCAACAGCATCTGAACGAGAACCAGAACGACCAGGAAGACACAGACACCTTCGGAACGCTCTTCGAAAGGGAGCCGGAGGGTCAGGCAGCACCTGAGGAGGATTCTGATGACGAGAGAAGCATCGAAAAACAAGACGAAAGAAGAGAGGAGCAATTCTCCAACAGGAGGCCCCCTTCGCACAGACGTCCCCCATCATCATCATCATCGTTATCCTCCCAGCTGATGAGGCGTCAGGGAACCGTGAGGGACGACAAAACTTCAGCGGGGCCCAAAGGGCACTGGACGGACCGGTGGTTCTCCTTAGTGACGCAACTGTCCCCCGTCGGTCTGGATATCACCACACTCTATGCCAGAGCGAGGGCCAGGCCCCGCTGCCTCAGGGCTCTCCTGTGCAGAGCGAATAATGCGTGGAGGCAGGTCGGCCCCGTTCAGGCGTCCCTCACGCCCTTCACCAGGTAAGACCTCATACGCAGAGTATTTCGCCTTCTCTTTCCCAAAATGGAAAAGGATAATGCATTTAAAATATTGACCATGTGAATAGTTCATAAGGTATGAGAGAGAGAGAGAGAGAGAGAGAGAGAGAGAGAGAGAGAGAGAGATAGAGAGAGAGAGACTCAATTATTGGTGTCACACATACATACATAGTGTGTCTGGTACCTTTAAACGACAAAAGCAGAAATATTTCCTAATTCTCATCCTTAAGTCAAACACCAAAATGTAATTCCGTACTCACCAACTTTACTGGAAAATGCAGACATCATAATTACCTGTAGAAGAAAAAAATGGAAACCATTAGTGTATTTCATACATTTCGAAGCTTCCCTGAAACAATCCTACAAATTCCTTCATTATAAAAAGAGTCATTTCCCGTTTCCAATGACCCAAAGAATCTTTGCTGTCTCGATTTCCTTGGAATAACAGACTTCTAATACGAAAGCCCTTTCCCCCTCTTGTCATGTAGGATTTTACGACCAAATTCAGTCGGCGCAGACAACTTAACTCAAGATCATAGACACGTTGGAATATACTATACAGAGTTGAGGCCAACGGCCAAGAGCTGGCTTCTTTGAGGTCATTCAGCGCTGCAATAGAAATTGAGAGGAAAGGAGGTTTGAAAGGTGTAACAGGAGGAACACCTCAAAGCAGTTGCACTATGAATCAACTGTCAGGAGAGGATGGAAAGTAAGATAGGAGAAAGAGAATATGAACGGAGGTACAGTCAAAGGAATGGGGTCGAAGGGATGCTGCAATGAACCTTAAGTAATGCCTACAGTGCACCTCGTGAGATGCACTGACCTCACTACTCCCCTTACGGGCCATAAAGAACTGTCGCCCAAAACATTTTTTTTTTAAAACGGTACACGAAATTCTCCTCACTCTCATGATATTCCCTAGCTGTCAAAAACTCCATTCTCACCCAAAAAGTCTCCCTTCACCTGTGAACACACCCACGAAAAAAAAAAAAAAAAAAAAAAAACACACACACACAAGGCAGCCTTTACCTACCGCACCTGACACACAGACAGAGAGGGAGAGAGCGCGCAAGGCTTGTGTTCCCATATGTGCCGCATTAACTGTTAACAGTTTGTTGTTCTGCTAAATACGGAAACCGCAGCAGTCTCCTCCACAGAAAACACACTGACACACGCATTACTCTCACGTGCTACAGGAAATAAACAACATATTAATAGGTGTTAGTGGCTTCTCCATGCAGGATATCTGTAGTTGGTGGCAGTGTTGATAGTGCCTGCTTGTTTTCTTAATTAGTTAGTAATGGAAAGGAACAAAAGGCCCTTTAGAAAACACTGGTTCAAAGCCAAGTACTCTATTTCGGTGGACTCACTTCCTCCCTTACTTGATAAGGGTGGAAGTGAGTCCAGAGTGCTTAGCTTTAAACCAGCGTTTTCTAAAGGGCCTTCTTTCTATACTTGAGAAGTCTCCTGTTTTAACAGGAGGATTTATTGAACACGTCCGAACGTGCCAGAAAAACAAATCCAGTATTGTTCCAGCTCTACAATAGACAAGTCAGTGAGCGAGTTCCTTTTTATCCATTCATGCTTTCAAACCAGAGCCAAACCATGGCATAACTGACGACAAGCTGATTTCGGAATGCAATGTCAAATTTCGGCCAACGGGATACTGAGTCAAAAAAGGTTGAAAGGTGCGACAGGAGGAAACCGCAGAGTAGTTGCACTAAGAATCAACTGTTAGGAAAGGGTGGACGGTATGACGGAGAAAAAAGAATATGAACGGAGGTACAGTCAAAGAATTCAATGGGTTGCTAGTAGGGGCGGAATGGACGCTGCTAAGAACCGTTAAATAATGCCTACAGTGCTCCGCGTGAGGTGCAATACAAAAATGAAGTGAATGCTTCAGTTCCAGGTCATCTGAGAGACTAACCCACCAAATAAGAACACGTGACAAAACAAAAACAAGGAAGGGCATGGCAGACGTCAGATGGACTTCTGGCGCCTCGGGAAACCTTCCCTTCAAATGCTGACAGAGTTTACCAAACTTCACACGTCCGAATACAGGGACATACACTCATACAGGAGACACATCTACACGTACATATGCCACTAACGAGTCATGTTCCACCCACGTCAATCAGCTGTGGGCTGCTTCTAACTGGAAATGAAACGACGTCAGGTGCTTTCAACCTTGTCACCTCAAGCAAACATCTCCTCTTGGTCAATGAAGACGCTAAAAGGTCAACCTTTATTCTGTCAATTGTGTTCCAGGGACTTCTTCCTCTCGCGCACTTAACTGATGAATGAAGGAGTACTGCTTTCCTTGGAGATCTGTTCGGGCAACTTTGCCATTTCCTTTCGGTTTTACCGATTGTCTATTCATTTTAACTGTCTATCAATAGAGTGGCAATGTTGGCATGTTTGAAAGGACCTCTAAATATCGTCACCAGAAGACTTGGCTGAACTGAAAGACCGGCATTGGTTCCCTTCTAGCAATAAACAAGTATGATCAGTGGAATGAAAACGCTTCTTCAAAATCACCTATCACTCGTACAGTTCAGTTCCAAAACACACACACACATGACAGAAGTACCGACTGCTTTCGAAAACTTTAGACTCTCAATCGATCCCTTCAGAAGGTATAAAACCATTTATCTTCCAAACATGAGACAGATCTTGTGCAAAATAGAATATAAAGGATGTTTTTCAATGTGTAACAGGAGGAAATCTCGCAGTTGCAATAGGAATTTTTTTTTTTTAGAGAGGTGGAAAGTAAGATGGAAGAAAGAGAATATGAACGGAGATACAGTAGAAGGAATGAAAGGGGTTGCAGCTAGGAGCCGAAGGGACGCTGCAAAGACCCTAAGTCATGACAGCACTACCCCCTACGGAATGAGAGATCTAACGCATGAAAAACCGGAACGAAGCATCATGCCCCACATTTTTGTTGCCACCAAAAGCGATGAACTAGAACCCTTGATGTTATCACTCGACACCTGTGCAACATATGTTGCAGGAAAATTCATTGGAAACGATTCTCGTCAAACAACTGTAGTAATGCAGAAAGATCGAATTATATATGAGAAAATGGCCAACTTATTTATTGCATGCAAGTTTCACGTGACATATATTTGTTATGTTTTTTTTTATTTTTTTTAAATCGGAACACAGTATCTAGGTCACACACTGAGACTTCAGCCGTCATCACATAAATCTTTGATTTGGCAGATGCATCCAACCGGTCATTAAGCAACAAGCTTTATCTCTCTCTCTCTCTCTCTCTCTCTCTCTCTCTCTCATAAGCACGTAATCTGTACAGCACAAAAATATCTATGTACACATCCGCATAAATGTATGGCTGTATCTCTGATCAAATGAAAATGCAGGGTACTGTCAAGGAAAACGCTGCAATAGATTCTCATGATGGGCAAATGCCCATGAAATTTCCAGCGAGGAACCCACCCCACAACCTCCCCACCAACCCACACCGGCAGTCTTCCATAGAACCAGAATCTGGCACTCTGCGAAAAAACAAGAAGTTTCCAAAAATTACAGCAACGTTCAATCGTTCACTCTTCCATATCCATGAACAACACTGAAGCCAGTGAGACTGAATACACGACTCTCGTTGGATGGCGGTGTTTTTTAGCTTTTCCCTAAGAAAACGAGAATGTGGGTATGTGTGTGTGCAGAAGGTCAGTACCAAGTGCCTTCTACTTTATTCAGCCATTTGTGGCCCGACGATGCCCGAATTAAGGAGAAGGACCTTGGTTCTGACCTGCCTATGATTTCCTGTGGTATTCGCTTATATAATGGAGTCATGTGCATCTACTGTGATTTTTCAAGCGCGCGCCACACACACACACACAAATAAGTTCAGAAAGGATGACAGTACAGAGTTTGATAAGGAAGCAGTAAGGAGACAGTTGATGAGAAACAAGACCATTTTCTAGTTGGGGTACTAAGGTCAGTTCGCAGGGGGGGGGGGGGGGGGGGGGGGGGAGGGGGGGGGGGGGGGGGGGGGGTTGTGCATGCTGATGATGGCGAGAAGAGAGAGCATAAGCAGCGAGTGGTGGGATGATGATATGACAAATTCATCAAGAAGAGAGTGGAGGAAGAAAAAAAGAAAAAAAAAATTGTAATGTGTAGCTCCTGAGAGCAATGTGTATTTCTATGATGGAACTAAATGCGTTTAGTGTATGGAAGGAAAGCTGACTAGTTTTGTGTGGAAAAAATGGATTTGAAACAATGGTCAGTTCTGCCTCAGTGGCCAACCAATATCTTTATAAATGATACGAATTTGATTTGATTTATATAGATTTTTGGCATCATGCCAAGCACTGGGGCAACTGAGGCCGTTCAATGCTAAGGAAATTGACAGTGAAAGGTTTGAAAGGTGTAACAGGAGGAAAACCTCAAAGCAGTTGCACTATGAATCAATTGTTATGAGAGGGTGGAGAGTAAGATGGAAGAAGACAACATGAACGGAAGTACAGTAAAAGAAAGGAATGAAATAGTTGCCACTAGGAGCCGAAGGGACGCTGCAAAGAACCTTAAGTAATGCCTACATTGCACCGAATGAGGTGCACTGACGGCACTAACCCCCTTACGGGGATAAATGATACGGAGAGTCATAGAAAATAGAAAGTAAATTCGGTGTAAATACACAGTTATGGGATAGGAATCAGATGAGTCCCAGAGATTGTGTGTAGCGAGTTCTGCTTGTAAACGATACAGCACTGACTAGGGACAAAGAAGCAAACCAGCTGTCGAAGAATTTGAAACCGTTGAAAGAGTCTGCAAGAGGAGACTCTGAGAGGAAATCTCAACAAGTGGGAAGGTGAATGGGAACCAGGAACACGGAACCAAGAATGTTAACATGGAGAGTGGAAGAACGGAAGCAGTATACTGTTATGTGCACTTCAGAGTAACTATTTTGAATAATGGTATGATGCAAGCGGCGACTCACAGTTGAAGGATGTGTGGAAAACACTAAGAGGAAATGCATGAAAGGATCGTTGAGCCAACTCTCCTGCATGGAACTGAAGTGTGGAAGTAGATGAGACAGAAAGAATATGAATGGGACATTTCGAGTTGAACTGTTTATGCTGTACAAGTGGTTCGAGGGAGTGGGCGGGGAGAGGGAGGGTTAGAGTAGTGGAAGAACGGGTCAGTGTGTTCCGAGAAGGTTTAGTCCAATGAAGAGAACGGATGATGATGCGCTGGTGAAATTCTATGAGAATGGAGGAGCGGGGCACCTAGAAAGAAAAGCTTGGGTAGATTGCGAGTCAGTGTTACTGAGTTACTTTGAGGGGGAAGTGGGGGAGCCTCTTCTCTTCATCCAGGAAGTGTCAGCGTTCGTTCACACAACAGTTTCGTTTGTGGGATTCGGTGCACTGCTGATGACAAGAATTGCACTGGTTGGGAAGGAAGACAGATCCAGAGGATGTAAAGGTGGAATCAGGAGAGAACCCCACAGTTACACTCAAAATATTAGAATTCAATATGGAATTTAGGTCGAAGGCCAAACACTGAGACGGATGAGGTTACTCACCACTTAAACGGAGACTGACAGTAAAAAGGTTAATAAAAGGTGTAACAGGAGGAAAACCTCAACGTGTTAGGAAAGGGCGGGGGGGGGGGGGGGGGGGGGGGATGGGGGGGGGGGGGGGGGTGGGGGGTAATGGGGGGGGGGGGGGGGGGGGGGGGGGGGGGGGGGGGGGGAAGAATAATAAGACGCTCTAAGATGTTAATGCCTACCGTAAACCACATGTGGCGCACCGACGCGACGGCGCTGTCCCCATACGAGGGAGGGACAGTACGAAGATGATACGAAATGTGGTAGTGATGGAATAAACAGAGACAAAAGCCTCATCCGGGAAAGAAACGGTTAAAAGGAGCAACTTTCCAGGTGGAAGAAGACATTTCTGTACACGATTCAAAATGGGGAGCATGAATTTCCGTGCTGATTATGTATTCACTACTACCTTTCGTTAACAAGATTATAACTGTCATAGTTTCGAACGTAAAGATGTAGATTTAGAATAAAACACATACTGTACCAACCAACTAACTTAAAAATAATCTATATTATCGAACAAGGATACACCAATACTCTTCAGACATAGCAATGCATTACTTGAACTCTTACTCAAATTCATGAAACAAAATAATACTACTAATTCTTTAAACAAAGGTAGATCCATCTCCATGACTACACACATATATTATATATATATATATATATATATATATAGATATATATATATATATATATATATATATATATATAATATATATATAGTATATATATATTATTATATATATATATATATTATATATTATATATATATATATATATATATATATATATATATATATATATATATATATAGATATATATATATATATATATATATATATAAATATATATATATATATATATATATATATATATATATATATAATATATATATATATATATATATATATATATATAGATATATAAAGATAATATAACTGATATATAATATATATACTATATATATAACTATATATATATATATATAAATATATATATATTATATATATATATATATATATAATATATATATATATATATATATATGTATATATATATATAAATATATATATATATATATATATATATATATATAAATATATATATATATATATATATATATATAAATATATATATACATATAATATATATCTATATATATATATAGTTTATGTATATATAGTAATATTTATATATATATATATATATATATATATATATATATATATATATATATATATATATATATAATATATATAATATATATATATATATATATAATATATATCATATATATAATATATATTTTATGTATATAGAGTATATATTTATATATATATATACATATATCATATATATATATATATATATATATATATATATATATATAAATATATAGTATATATAGATATATATATATATATATATATATATATATATATAAATATATATATATATAATATATATCTATATATATAATATATATTTATGTATATATAGTATATATATATATATATAATATATATATATAATATATATATATATAGTATATATAATATATATATATATATATATATATATATAAATATATATATATATATATATATATATATATATATATATATAATATATATATATATAGTATATATTATGTATATATGTATATATTTATGTATATATATATATATATATATATTATATATATATATACTATATATATAGTATAGTATATATACTATATAGATATATATATATATATATATATATATATATATATATATATATATATATATATAATGTGTGCCCATTCGCACTTAGAATCATGGATGACTCCAGTGTGTAGAACACTTCCACTACATTAGCTGCTTCACACACCTGAAAAGGCTCATCAGTAATATGTTGAACCTCCCTTAGGGGGATAGTACCGTCAGTGCACCTCAATCGGTGCAATGTAGGCATTACTTCAGGTTGTCTTCAGCGTCCCTTCGACCCCTAGCTGCAACTACTGTCATTCATTTTATTGTACCTGCGTTCATGTTCTCTGCCTTCCACCTTACTGTCCATCCTCTCCTAACGATTGTTTCACAGTGCAACTGCGAAGTTTTCCTCCTGCAACACCTTTCAAACCTTTAACTGTCAATTTCCGTTTCAGCGCTGAATGGCCTTAGTTGCCCCAGTGCTTGGCAAAGTGCCAAAAATCTATATAAATCGAATCAAAATATGTTGAACCCCTGAACCCATAACTATGCATAGAACTGCTGCCCCCAGCACACAACTCTTGCGCTTCGGGGACATCAACACCCTTCCTTTTCAGTCCCTGTGCCGCCACTCCATCTACCCAAACCTTCCTCTTCCTCTGTTGAACAACTCCCCCTAACACTTCCCAGTGATATGTACTCGGTCTCCTTTCTACAGCCTATTGTTTCCATTCTCTTCCATTCACCAATCCATACCAAAACTCCAAGACCAATGATTTCATTCAAGCTAATAATGATATCACTTACTTGCTCTGTACCGCCACTCTCTCAACACCCTTTCGCTTTAACTAAACCATCTTCAAACCGCTGATGCATTTCGTTTTTCATTTGCATGCAACAAACACCCTTCATTTCCAGAGACGAGATGTGGCACAATCTTTCCTTCCCAGCCTTGTGAGGAGGAGCAGACATTGCTCACTTCGACTGCACTGTGCAAGATCTTCCCAACTCGTCCTGCCATCAACCATTTTGAGTGTTCTGTAAAAGAAACCTAACGAGATGGCGATTTGTCTGTCCGTCTGCACTTTTTCTGTCCTCCCTCAGATCTTAGACTACTGAGGCTAGAGGGCTGCAAATTGGTTATGTTGATCATCCACCCTCCAGTCATCAACCATACCAAATAACAGCCCACTCGCTTCTGTAGTTCTTATTTTATTGACGGCTCAAGTGAGCCATAATCGTGTGTCTGGCAACGCTATAGGACAGGCCAACACCGGGCTGTTGTTCAAGTTTCATGGGGTGCGGCTCATACAGCATTAGTATATTGAGACCACCGAAAGATAAGATCTATTTGCTGTGGCCTTGATTATACGCTGTATAGAAAACTCGATTGAATTTTTAAATTGTTTCTATTCCAGATTCCCTAAAAAGTCTTCTACTTCCATCTTCCCTCCTTCCACCATCCACATCATCCTGGATCCCTTATGTATGTATGTCCCCTGCAACTAACTCTTACGTTTGCTTTTGGCCCTTCTCTGCAAGCACACCTAACATTCAGGCTCAGGTTTACAGAGCAATGAAATCATTTCTACAAAATGACACAAAATTGGATGAAAGGAAGAGTATGATGATCATATATTATATATATATATATATATATATATATATATATATATATATATATATATATATATATATATATATATATATATATATGTATGTATGTATATATTCTTGTGTGTTCTCAGGCGTTTTTCCAACAATTCTGTTCGGCACAGACGGCCAGATATCCTCTCTCGCCTCTAGCGCATCCGGTGGGGGTGAAGGGCTCACCTGGCCACATGACACCATGCGGAAGTGGGGGCACCTGGGTACGTGCCCCCGTTGAAAAATAATGTCAAATAATATTGAAGATTTAGATGACAAAAGAAAAATATGGGAAAAATAAAAAAAATAACCTTATAGAAGCAACGAAATTTAGAAAAAAATGACAATAACCTTTCATACTAATGATAATTAATAAAGGATTGGTTATTTCCTGACAAAACAAGCGACTGCTGTCCATTTCATAATTTCTACTTCAAATACTGGACGATAAGCTAGATAAAATACGACACAAATACTTCCTGTCAAGCGAGCACCTTCCAGTAGCTTTTACAAAGGTCACCGATTATCCCCTATCTGTTTGATCGCCAAACCAGTAGGAGGGGACTTTACTATTGCTTGGAAATAAACTAAAAGTTTCAGATTTCTCATAGTTGCTGTTGCAGAAGATGCTGTCGTATTAATAGAACGTAGTACATAACATCATCAGTTTTACTTGGAAACTTTCAACTTGGCCAAGGGCAGCTGCTTCCTGGTCAAGTTGACGTACATACATATATACAATCCATACAATATATGTATATATATATATATATATATATATATATATATATATATATATATACACACACACATTATGTGTGTATATATATATATATATATATATATATATATAGATATATATATTATATATCGAGCTACAATGTCCTTTAATATCTAATCGCTCTACCTCGGAATTAATATATTTTCATATATGCTTAACCGAAGGGGAATTTTTTTCTCGATAATAGACTTGCCTGGACCAGGGCGCGAACTCATGATCCTTACAAATCCAGGAACGTCAGTGAAGCTTTATCCTACTACACCACCGCGAGAGGTGTAGTAGGATAAAGCTTCACTGACGTTCCTGGATTTGTAAGGATCATGAGTTCGCGCCCTGGTCCAGGCAAGTCTATTATCGAGAAAAAATTACCCTTCGGTTAAGCATATATGAAAATATATTAATTCCGAGGTAGAGCATATGACAATTAGATATTAAAGGACATTGTAGCTCGATATATGTATATGAATCACGGAAATGTGATATGACTTATATATATATATATATATATATATATATATATATATATATATATATATATAATATATATATATATATATATATATATATATATATATATTGTGTGTAAAACGTATGTATTAAATAAAGGATAATGCCACGGATGGAGGCCATTTACCTTTATTTATACAACATAGTATCACGTTTTATATATTTCGAGATAAAGTTATTCATACGTATGTATGTATCTATATGGAAATTGGTGCACCTCAACCCCACCCCATGAAATATTTCTGGATCCGCTCAGACTCTCTCGCGACACTTTTCTCAGGCACTTCTTCAAAGCCGATGGAATACGCAATGACAGTCCAAAAGTGTGAGGAATAGAGGACCTCTGGAACTGAAAAGTTCCACTGAGCTGTACATTTACTATTTATCTGTCACGACTTTTTAATAGAAGCTTTGAATAAATTATCTGTATTTTTTTTTTTTTACCATCCCGTGTTATTAGTTTAGTTCAGTGCTAACAATGCATGTGTGTTTGTGTGTCTGTCAGGTGACAAGCCACTCGTCACGGTCATTACAAAAATATCACTTCACAGCTGTTCGTCCATTTGAAGCCAAATTAGACTCCCCCAGTTAATAGTTTGACAACGGTTCCTCTGTATAGGGTTCAAACTAGGAAAACACAGGTCCGGAAGAAGAAGAAGGAGAAGAAGAAGAAGAAGAAGAAGAAGAAGAAGAAGAAACAGGCCTTGCTTTAGCTCTTTTCCTCGCGTGTATTTGGAGCCTAAACACCAGCCAAAGGAACTGAAGACTAAATTTACCGTAACCGTAAAGTTTGCGGTGGTAACAAAATGCCAGTTTTTTCCGTGATACTTAATATTCACCTTCACTACAATCCTTAGTTCCTACTCGTGACTGATTTTGAAATACACGTCTAACAAGTTTTGCCAAATGATGCTTAAAAAGCACCAGAACGGCGCGTTGAAATCACTGGAAAACGGGTCATTATCATAAAAAATTGATATTTTTCGTTTTTCTTCCGCGTTTTCAACCACTGAACTGCTTACGTTCACGATTTCAAAAGTCGGCTATTTTCTTATATCTGATCATAAATTGAGCCCTTCGTAGTAGCATCTTTGGGAACGATCACCCTGACGGTGGTTAGGTTCTTCCAGCTGGAATTCATCACTGCAGAGCTTTTTGTTTTCGTCTACCAGTTGACAAGATCCTCCGCAAATGCATCAAAAAATCGCCTACTAAAGTGTTTCGCCTTTCACAAGTTCAATACAATGGAACATAGAATCGAGGCCAAAGGCCAAGTGCTTGGACCTGTGAGGTTCTTCAGCGCTGATACAGAAACGGACAATCAAAGCGTCTGAAAGGGGCAACGGGAGCAAACCCTCAAAGCAGCTGAAGCACCATGAAACAATAGGTAGGAGAATGGAAAGCGAGATGAAAGACGAGAGAATATGAAAGGACGTACAGTAAAAAGAATGAAAGGGGTTGTAGCTAGAGGCTACAGTGAACAGCATGAGGCGCACTGACGGCACTACCCCCACCCTCCGGGGCCTACGTTTATACAAAACTGATTTCGATTATTTTGCCCCCCAAAATTGGCTACGTAAGACTTGAGTGGGTCACTGGGTTCCCTGTCGTCGTTTTCTCACAATATAGATAGATGGATGAGGTTCAAGTGACGCCTCCATCAACGCGTTGTTGTGAAGCAGGTTCAGCTTTCTTGTGGGAACAAACTGAAATCAATCAATCAATCACGCTGCTCTCTCGCTGGCTGCAATTTCGTTTCGAGATCTGTTCCCCCACTGCCGCCCAGTCTGCGCAGAAACGTTTTGAAGGCGTCTCAGATTTCAATAGAACCGAATCCCGTCTGAAAGGGGGACCATAATCCAACCCCTTTATTAATACAGAACAAAAATGTCTGTTGTTCGTTGATCTGGCCAATTTGGTGACACGAATCTTTTTATTAGGCAGTCCACTCATGAGCAGACTGAGGAGGTCAAACATGGCTCGCTGTGGGGGCCAAGGGAAAAAAAAACAAAGGTTCATGAGTAGAAGAAGAAGAATAAAAAGAAGAAAGAATTCCTGGGAAAATGGCGTGGTGGACGACATACATACTGCAGCGTCCGTTATCTGAACAGATGGCTGGTGACCCATCCACTGCTGGGGGAAGAACAGGGCCCGCCTGGCGGCCCGTCGCGCGTCGTCAGCGGGAACTGCAGAGCTGAGGGGAGAGCTCTTCGACATTCCCAGTCTGCCACAAGAGAACTCGCGTCGAGAACAGAATAGAATATGCAGACCTCTGAGGTCATTCAAAGCTGAAAGGAAAGTAGAGAGCAAAATGTTACAAAGATAGAACAAGAGGAAATCGTCGTATCTGCGACATGAAACAATTGTTAGGAGAGGGTTGAGGATGGAAGAAAATGAATACGAACAGAGGTACAGTAAAAGGAACGCAAGGGTTGCAGCTAAGGGCCGAGTAAGGGACGCTGCCAACAACCTGAAGTCATGTCTTCTTTCGAGACGAAGTTTGTCGTTTGATGTTCTGGGGGAGAGTGTGAAAAAAAAAAGGAGTCCTTTCGACGTTTAGTGTGCAACAAAATAACTGAACCATTATAGACTGTCAGAACTGCAGACAAATTGTGAGTCGCTTTATCATTATTATTCAGAACATGACTCCTATCCATATGGGACGAGAAGCCCACCTGGCTTGAAATTCCAGAAGCTTCAAAGAATATGAAAGCGCTCATCAGGAAGTAAGAGAAGGTCACGGCAAATAAATGCAAAAGGAAGAGATCTCACTTATTTAAAATATATCAAGCATAATAATAGTAGGATACAAATGAATTATAATTGTATTTATTATTTTTCCTTATCAAAGTATAGTCTGTTTAAAATGACGAAGATCATTTTTATAATGTTTAATAGTGGACATTTAGACCATTTTATTCACTCTACTACAATACCCTCAAGATCTTTTTGAGCGGGTGTCATAATATACTGAATAGTAATCCCTATCGTCCAAATCTGGGTTCACACGAATTTTCATGGATATGTTGCTGCCACCTCCACTAAGGATTCTCGTTTGACTGCTAAGATTCCTTTCTTGCGTCCACAAGCTTTTTTGCACTTCAAATGTTCATTTTACTTATGCACTCGTTAAAAGTTAAACTCTATAAATGGATAACGTTTTCTTGACATCGTATTACTCAAACACAGACTAGAAACTAAAGGCCTGTACATACATACATACACACACAGAATCAAAATTATATATATGCAGTGATTAACAGAACCTTTTGCATGAAGAGAACTGCTGTTTCACCCGCATATATATTCAAATCACGCGACACTTGACACTGGCTCGTTCGTTCATTTCAATTCTGACTTCATTGTCACTACTATCGAAATGGTGCATGGCGCTACTACTCGTAGTTTGTCTTCAAGAGAACTCTCTCTCTCTCTCTCTCTCTGTGTTCAACTTCAGTCCGCAGCTGACTGATGCACCTGAGATAATCACTATCCACGATGGGAATGAGCCCGGAACACGCGTTATTTAACCGGCAAAAACCACGAATATGAACAATATTTTCAAGTTGTCTTCGGTGACAGGTTTTTTTTTAGAAAGAGGTTCCGGCGACCTTGACGCCTTTTCAAGATAGAAGTTTTTTTCGGTCATTCCTGAAGGTCCCTGCAACACCCTCATAAGACGAGCAACATCATGGACAACCTGGAAAATCACCACCACAACGAGTGGTGGTGGTGGTGGTGCGATTCCAATGGCACCACCTTCCCGAGAACTGACCGAATGTCAAATTATTTACGAAGGGAAGCAAGGCCCACAGTTCCGTGCAACGACACAGTTAGAAGACATAAGGAATAGAAGACTTAATTAAGCCTATTGAGAGTACAGGAGATCTGAAAGGTGCAACAGGAGGAAGAAAACCTCAGTTGCACTTATGGAAAACCTGTCAGGAGAGGATTGAGGAAAGGCAGATGGAAGAGAACACGAACGAAGATATATACACATGACAGTTAGAAAGATTTTTTTTTTACAACGAATTTCATCTATGCAGCCAGAAACATCTTTAGGAGCATTTTTATGACTAAACTCAACATTAATATTACTGAAAATCACATTTAGCATCCTAGGTATTTCTAAAAACCTTTCATCATACGGTAATTTGAGAATGTTATGCTTATTAAATTCAAGTTTGTCATGAGTTAAAGAAAATGTTTTTCTAGCTCTTTTCCATGCCACATTTACAAAATTTCAAGGCATTATCATAAAAAGTTTTAATCTCAGCGTCAATAAAATTCGGGATACAGACACGCAGAGCCCTTAAGAACATCCCAGAAAAACAGCTAATTTAACATTTTGTTGGACAAAAGAGGCAATGTTTGTTGGTTTTCGAAAGACGGAAAAGGTGAAATTTCTAAGGATCTTTACTCTGGACAGAAACACCAAGAAAGGTCAGGTGACAAATTTTCTTCCTCTTCAGCAAATTTAGTTTCTAGAAGGGACTAAATTACTTTAATTTTTTTAGACTAAAACTTTTCCTACAATTTCGTCCCCAAAGTTACTATAAGGTGTAGGTATGTGGATGATATTTTCTGTATTTGGCCTGTTCACGAAAATCTCCAGGAATTCCTTATTAATCTCAATATTTTACCTCTTTCTATGAAATTTACTGTAGAAGAAGAAAAAAACCTGCAATTTGAATTTTCTTGATGTAACACTATATAGAAATGATATAAATTTCACCTTTTCAGTCTTTTGAAAATCAACTAACATTGCCGCTTCTGTTCATTACTACTCCAATCACCATCAAAATGTTAAATTCTCTGTTTATCTGGGATCTTTCTAAGGGTTTGCGTGTCTGTAGCCCGCATTTTATTGACCCAGTGATCAAAACTATTTATCATATTGCCTTGAAACTTAAACCAAGGACTTTTGTAGATGTGGCAAGGAAAAAGAGATAGAAAATCATTTTCTCTAACTAAAGACAAACTTGAATTTAGTAAATATAGCATCCTCAAATAACCGTATGATGAAAGGTTTTTAGAAACTCCTTGAATGTTAAAGCTTTACCACATAAATATTGTTTTCAGTAATATTAATGGTTAGTTTAGGAATAAAAAAGGCTCCTAAAGATGTTTCTGGCTGCATAGATATATGAAATTTCTAGTAAAAAGTGTGATAAAATATATTAAGGACAAACTGGAAAATCTCTTTCACATGGAATCAAACAGCACCAATATTCAGTGAGAACTGGGCAAATATCGAATGCATTATTCATACATACGAGAGATTTAGATCATCCTATCAATGCTGTGTAGCAACACAGTTAAAAGGAATATCATCGAATCTTGTTTCATCAAATCAAATAATGAGTGTGTTCTAAATTTAAGTCTTGGTTTGTTTAAACTCCATACCTTCACAATTAAAAACCTTGTAGGTAAATATAACCAACAAAATTAATATATTCAGTTGTATAACTGTTTTTGGGCTTTGTATGGATAACCTTCCATTTCTCTTATGGTTAGGTCTGTTTTAGTCTGTGACCATGTGATCCTCCGATCATCCTGGATTATCTCTTTGATTTTTACCCTTTTGACAATTAACCATCTGATATTCTTTCTCTGTTTGTTTACCTTGTAACTTTCTTTTCAACTGCACCTCATTCGTGCCTCGACAATGTCTCAATCCTATTATTTTTCCTGTGGTATTCGCTTATATCATGAAGTCCCGTGCATCTACTGTGATTTTTAAGTGTGTGTGTGTGTGTGTGTGTGTATATATATATATATATATATATATATATATATATATATATATATATATATAGTATATATATATATATATATATATATAATATATGATTTTTAAGCGTGTGTGTGTGTATGTATATGTATAGTATATGTATATGTATATATATATATATATATATATATATATATCTATATATATATATATATATATATATATATATATATAACTGAATCACAAAAGTTTGGAACGTGATAAATGCACAAATAAAGGTATAAGCCACAAAGGAAAGTGAAACACTGGATTAGCTGCAAGGTCTTTCGACTCAACGTCCTAATGTGAGTGTGTGCAAGCAGTTACTTACTTTGAAATACCCTTCCATCTCTACGTATTCTATGAATTCTGAGTCAAGTGGATAAAGTACATTAGTGAATTATAAGCGAATGTATTTTAGTTTCGAGTATTGTTTGTTTGTACAGTCCCTCTAGCATATATATAAATTTCTACCACCATGTTTCAGTCTTAAGACTTAGATATAAATATAATAGACTATACAATCTAGGCCAAATGCCAAACTCTGGTACCTATGATGTCATTCAGCGCTGCAAGAAAAATTGACAGTAAAAGATTACAATGGTGTAACAGGAAGAAAACTTCAGAGCTACAATAAGAAATAATTGTTAGAAGAGAGTGTAAAGTAAGATCGATGAAAAAATATAAACGAAGGTAAAAATTAAAAGGAATGAAAGGAATTGCATCTAGGAGCTGAAGGGATGCTGCACAGAACCTTATATAACACCCTATGGGGCTCTTATATATAAAGATGGAACTGGTCAGGGTTTACATCCAATGTATAATTTCCCCTGAGATTAGTGAATATATCAGTCATGTCTAAGTGATTATATAATCATAATACATACATACATATATTACATATATGTGTGTCATTGTATGTGATAAAACTTTATACAAAGCCAAAGGTTAAAAATAAAAAATCAAATTCCTGGTGATGGGCTGATTTTGATTTTAAGAACAAAACTGGAATTAAACGGATTTGTACAGGAGAACTGAAATCAACTCTTTATCTCACTTGATAGCTGAATGGTTAAGTCCACCACTGTCTGTCACTTTATCAAAACCAAAGTCATAGATTCAGATCTTAGTTGTGAGAGATGCATTCTTTGATCATAAGGTCCCTTATGTGTAAGGTATTCCCACACATGCTGGGAGAAAGATTGCCATGGTGGAGGAAGACAGCTGGTTGAAAAGGAGAAATAGAAGAGACAAGTGGGCACAAATGAAGTTAAAAGATGAATTCAAAGAGAGAGAGAGAGAGAGAGAGAGAGAGAGAGAGAGAGAGAGAGAGAGAGAGAGAGAGAGAGAGAGAGAGAGACACACTTTACTTCAGCTTAAAAATAGTCTATGGATATAAGTCTAATAGGTCTCTAAAATGTCCAGAGCATTCACACACTTCATTTTAACATATAGTGGCTATGTGAGAGGAACACCCGAGTCAATGGTCGAGAAATACAGTTTTACCCATTTATATGCATACTGGGTCTAGGTCTGGATGGACACCCCATATGCTACAGAAATGAACCACCTCTTTATTTTTTAAAACAATATAAAAAGTAATGTTTTTCTGGTACATGTAACTCCTCAATGAAAGGTGAGAGGATGCTGTGGCTACTCTACTATCGCACTTGAAACAGCAAATGGTATAAAATAATCAATGGATAATGTATGGAAGACTGCAAATTGCTTATACGAAGATGGTAACACTTAGTACCTATGCTACCTTGGGTAATTCTTGATTCTGAACAACTGACAGTTTTCCAATTACTGTACTTGTCATTGTTTTTGAGATTTTCAAATAAATTGATAAAAACTAGCAGTTCTCCTCTTAAGCTGCATTTAACTTAAAATTCATTGCTTTAAAGTACAGTAGCATCATATGCCTTTCCTAGGAAGAAAAACACAGTTCCATAAAGTTGCTTAGAAGCAAAAGCTTCACAAATAGTATTCCATCCACAGCTACACATTAATACATGTTCCTGAAGCCATACAGAATTACAGATTTTTTCTTCGACTTACAAAGAATTATATTATTGTAATGGTTGGCTATTATAACATAGGTACTGATTTTTCCTGTCTTACCAAAATTCTTGTTAATTGCCGGACAGGATTTTTTTGTTTTGTTTTGTTAAGTTGCTATTTAAGGTATTACGACTAAAAAACATAGTGCATTCTAGAACGTCTCATCTTTATATGATATGTCATCCAGGCCAGGTGTTGCGTCTTCAACTTATTCCTGGGATGATTAGAAGTCTCTCATTGCCAAGGGCAATTTACATAAGATTTTTCCTATGTAGTGTGAGATCTATGATCTGCTGTGCCTTTCTCTCTACAACAAGTCTGATTACAGTTTGTCACCGAGTCTTTTTGAAGCCTCACCGAAGCAACTGGTAAAAGCATTACTTATATATTTACCCGTCATTTTCCTAAAATTGTCACCATACCACAATAAGAGGAGTTACTGAGTTATTGACATTAGGAGTATTACCCAATGTTCTCAAGGTGATTTCTCAATTTTTAGTCTAAAATGAGCTTTTGCTCTATGATACTGAACTTGCAGCAATCTAACTTATGCCTTCAATATCATGTCTTAGCAGCTCTCACTGATCTATGAGCTTTTTCTGTAAACGTATCCAACTTTGCTTTACCTGTATTCCACCTGTGTAGTCCAGATTCACTAGGACTTTTGAGCAACACTGATACCAACTGGGAAATGATCACTGGTATAACAGTCCATTACCTCCACTAAAATCAGTGAATAAATCATCACAATATAGAGATAAATCGATTCCCAATAGACAAGGAAGCATTCAGTGAAATGTATTTATATTTGCGTCATCAATGATTGATGTCAATTGAGGATGGTTTCCTTCATTGCAATACAAATGGGTAAGTGTTATGGACCATAAATCTTCAATTCCTCCCATTTTGCTCTGTACCACAGGATAATCGATGAGAATTTATTTGTTAAGAACACTTGATACATTCCAGTATTATGGTTCCTTAGAACTACTCTAATAGACAGCAATAAATGTTAATTTGCCTTCCGACTAAATCGACGGAGTAAGTTTTGGTGGAGATGAGTCATTCTTCATGTGTAAAGGCTTCTTGAGTAGTACACAGCTACATGGGGCTAGGAAGGGGGAGACCTTGCACTCCTCTATCCTGGATGCTTCCTCTTTGGGGCCCTCACAGGAGATCCAAGGGACAGCTAATGATACTATTGATGGGGCTGGACGAGTTTTCACAAACACCCCAGAGAAGGTCATTACTGGAGCTGGAATCACTGAAAGTCCCTGTGAAATGAATGAAAAAGGTCCTTCCTTCCACTGGAATATCTGACCTCTTATTCCTATCATTTTCAGTTCTAAAATGCTGAATATATTACGTATTATTATTACAAGACCAGCTGCAACCATAGTTGTAAAACAGAATGGCATAAGCCCAATGACCCAAATAAGGAAATCAGCCCAGTGCAGAAAATGAAACAAGAGGTATAGAATAAACCATGAAAGAGAAATTAAGTAAATAAGCAATAAATAGAAAAATATGGAATAAACTATAGGGTAACTCTCATGTCATCAGGCTCAACTGAACACTGCAGGAATAAAAATTTTCAAAAACTGTGAGGTATTGAATCTTGCAGAAGGGGGGGCATGACTGTTGGGATTAACTGAACATCCAGGACTTTGTAGTGAATGGTATAGTTTGTGTGATTAACTGTACATCCAGGACTTTGTGGTGAATGGTATAGCCTCAAATAAGAATGCAAAGGAAGGCCAAAATTATGATATTATGATATATACATATATATATATTAAAGATATATTAATTTTAAAAAGATATATGCTACCAAAGGAAAATAACGACAGATAGTATCCGCGAGAACCTTTGGAGGTGTTAAACGTCCTTTACTAAGCAGAAACTGACATACATGAGGAAAAAGGCAATACAAGAAGATTCATATAACTGACAGATAGGGATTATAAAGAGATTAGTATCTAGAATTCGACACACCTGGAAGATGAGTAACCTTCCCAAACAAGCAAAAACAATGGGTGCAATTAAAAGTTTAAGACAATCATCTCAGATACAAGGACAAGACAATTAAAGGATTATATGTGACAGCTATTCAGAACTTTGGTAAACAAAACCATATTCACAATACATGTCAGACATGTATTGTGAATATGGTAATGTATACATTACAACAAAGATAACTCTAAGGCAACTAATTTTTAAGTCTGTAATTATATCTTTGAGGTCATTCTTAAACATGTTACAAATACAAGGGTCTAAATGAAAAAGGCCACGACTAACATTGAAATTACAAAGAAAAGCAAGTTGTATTAAAGCATTTAGACCCTTGTATTTGTAACATGTTTAAGAATGACCTCAAAGATATAATTACTGACTTAAATAAAAATTAGTTGCCTTAGAGTTATCTTCATTGTAATGTATGTCTGACATGTATTGTGAATATGGTTTTGTTTACCAAAGTTCTGAATAGCTGTCACCCATAATCCTTTAATTGTCTTGTCCTTGTATCTGAGATGATTGTCTTAAACTTTTAATTGCACCCATTGTTTATGCTTGTTTGGGAAGGTTACTCATCTTCCAGGTGTGTCGGATTCTAGGAACTAATCTCTTTATAATCCCTATCTGCCTTTTTCCTCATGTATGTCAGTTTCTGCTTAGTAAAGGACGTTTAAGGGGGCCGGCCGGAACCCCTATATATGGTGGTATAGGGCGAAAAATGCAGTCATGAAAAAATTCATGGAGCTTCATATGGCAATTGAGAATACATATACAAAATATTTGGTCAAAATTCCTCTTACTTTCGTAGTTACAGGGTAATTAGTAAACATAACTCAATAAGCCTAAAACATTCATCCGTACAAGAAAATGCAATATTTCTTCTGTTATCGTAAATTTTGATAATTATTGGCAAAGAAATTGTGAGAAATGGCATCTGTAGAGATTCCGTGGCTCGCAGAAGCGAGAGCGAGTATCTGGTTCAATCATGAATCAGTTGGACCATAGACTTCAAGTAGATTACATGTTCGAGTTTCACCTCGTGACATTCGCTTGCTTTTACGTATGTTTATGTATGTTTCGGCAAGAAGTTCATCATGCCAATGAGGAAAAGACAAGGAAAACATCTCGCTAACATACAGACGAAGAAATATCGCTCAAGTATTATTACAGAATATCATAATATACGTGTAATTAGTGAAGAGAGAGGGGAGGGTTGCCAAGTAATGCCCCCTTCTTGCCTGACAGCACACGTCACACTGTACCCAAGGCTACGATCTTTGAGCAGAGAGATCTTCATTTATGATAAATAACATAGTTTTGGTTTTTTAATACCCAAAATGGAATATGAAATTCATAATAATCATGATTTATTAAATTTGTCTTTGTAAAAAAGAGAGTACACCTTCGAGTTTGTTTCACCTCTGACATTTCTTCTCTTGCATTTACGTTTGTTTATCTTTGTTTCGGCAAGAATGTCATCATGCCAAAGAGGAAAATACAAGGAAAACATCTCGCTAACATACAGAAGAAAATTCGCTGTAATAAGCCGAGTTAGTGAAGGGGAGAGAGGGGGTTACGTAGGAAGGAGTGCCCCATCTTGCCTCAAGCAGTGCCCCAGGCTACGATATATGAGCAAAGGGATCATCATTTATGATTAAATTATGATAAATAAAATAGTTTTGGTTTATTAATACACAAAAAAGAAATATACATTCATAATAATCATTATTTATTAACATTGTCTTTATAGAAATACGAAGGAAAACTTTGAACGCCCCATATCTCAAAACTATACTTATTGACCTTCAAAATCTATCTCCTCACTTAGTTTTAAAGCTATAACATTGGAATTTGGTATATAACTCAGAAAGACATTATAGAACAATCAAATAGAGCCCTTTTTTCCATTTTTTTTTTTTTTTTTTTTTTTTTTTTTTTTTTATAAATTTTTTTCTCGTGATTTATAGGGTTTATTTTTTTAACCATATTGAAAAATTCATATCTACCAAAAAACTGACTTTTAGAAAAAAACACTCCATTTGATTGGAGGTCGACATCAGGTCTATATATGGTAGTAATCCCAGGTCTTAATATTAAATATCAAGGGAGGAGATAGAATTTGAAAAATGGTTATTTTCGGGATAAATTGCCCTGGCGTCACAAAACCGCAAAAATCATATGCGGTTTGGAGATGTCCCAAGTCACCTTATTAAGTGGTATGAATGTCAAAGTCCAGTAGTTAAAAAACGGCATTAGCCGGCCGGCCCCCTTAACGTCGAAAGGTCTCACGGATACTCCGTCGTTTATTTTCCTTTGTGGCATATATCTTTATTTTATGGATTTATCATGTTCCTAACTTTCGTGATTCAGTTATACATACATAATATATATATATATATTATATATATATATATATATATAGATATAAAAACATATACGTACATACTGAATGATGGTACCAGAGGTTATTTATAAAGATCAGAGGTAAGAAACTTAAAGGAACTAAAATTCTGTCGAAAACATCAACATGTAAGTCAGCTGCTGAAGGCAAAACAAGAATAATATTCTACTTAAAAAAAATCAAATTTTTTCGGGATAGTCTCCAAAAATCTGGAAAGATACAGTTTATTCGTTTTTTGCACTACTGAAGATGAACCAGATAGTATATTTCTCACATGTGAATTTTCAATGACTGGCTAATACAAAATCTTGCTAAGTCCAGGTATTAAGGAGGCACCGAGTGTGTGAAACACAACTCAAGATACAATTCACTTCAGGAATAGTACTCCTTGTATTCTTTAAGAAGGATTAATGTCCCACTGTATAAGCAACATTGCACTCATACAAGGACCAACAGGAGCAGGCCACATACTTTGGTTTGACCTGACCATCATGTTGTTCAAAGCAAAAGATCCTGCAAATGAGTATAGAAATAAGAGTCATTGTTGTTAGCTTACAATATGTATTTACATAAATCACTGGGACTCACTCTCCCCAGTCAAGGGGCCAGGTATCCTAGGATAGGTTAAGTTATCTTTATTCTGTACAATGACTGGGGAAATTCTGGTCATGAAATATTGCATTATTTTTAGGACGCTTTGGTTTCTGGGTACATAAACAGCAGTCAAACTGAAGGGTTGGGTGTCTTTGAGTTTGCCACCACTAGTAGTAATACAGTACAATCACTAATAATGAAGGTAATACTGGGTAAATGAGCTTGCACTACCTAGCCCATGTATTGTGCTTAAAATAAGAAATTCTTTTTGAAGTTGATCCACTTCTAATTTGTGTTGGACCTATGAGTTCTGAAAACATGAACCTGTTAAGTAAATTTGGCAATGTATAGATGGACTGATTAATGTTGGTTTTCAACACAGTTCCAAACAAAGAAAGGCAATCAACTGACAAGGATATTCAAAAGTGGCTGATGAAGGGATAAGGGATCCTTTAAATTTCATCATAAACGACATCGTAGAATGTTCATTTTCATACACACGTGCCATACTGAAAACTTATTGATTTCATTAAAAAAATAAAAAACCATTGAGCTGCTTCTTACTCTGATCCATGTATATTACATTTTGAACTTCAATTTTCCATATTTTTTCCAGTAAAATCCTTTTGACTCTGGAAGTTATTGGAAACCATGAAGCTGACCCCTTGCCTATTTCATTTATGCAGACAATATTCTGCAACTTTGTGAATTTTGTACTTTGTGAATTTTCAATGAATGAGAGAGAGAGAGAGAGAGAGAGAGAGAGAGAGAGAGAGAAGCAATAAAAAAATTCCATTCAGTTCATTTTGAAAATATGATATCCTTAATATGTCCTGACCATCTATATTGAAATGAGAATCACCAACTCCCTTTCCCAATCAGCGTGTTGGTCAGCTGGCTCCTGGAAGACACAATGCCACATTCTCTGGGTGATTCTTTGATTGCTGTGAGAGCAGGATGGATGGGCAAAGACTGCTCCATCCTCTACCCAGAGTGTCCCCTCCAACCAGACCCCCACCCTGCTGCCAAGGAAGCCATCACCTTCTTTTCCAGGTAATGTACATGGAGAAAATGACTAACCTCCATTATGATTTTTCTTGTGATAAAATTATTTCAATAGAATTTTCCTTAAAATCAGCCTGTCATACAGTATTTCCATTTTAAATATATATACAGGCAGTACCGGGTTATTGGCTGACTTGGTTGATGGTGATCTAGTTTTATGGGGCTTGCCTAGCGCTATAAAATCAGCGATTTTCGGCTTCATAATGAGCCGACTTCCAGTTATCAGCGCCTATAATAGTCATGGCGCCAACACATGCCAAACAGAGGTGCCAATAACTGGTTATCGGCACCATGAGCGCCATAAATTGCTGAGTTTCAGTTAAAGCCGATTTTTGTTTATCATCAAGCCCACTGGAACCATCGCCATCTTGAATTGACAAGGCCTGAACGATCGCTCTTGACACAGCGATGAGTCATCACCAGACGTCTGTACCTGGCCACAACACCATTCCCAGTTCTGTATTTTTGGTGTTATTTATTACTTTTTATGCAGAGTATCTAATTGCTATGTTAGATCATTATATTTCACAGTCTCTAACAACATCATAATCCACTAAACCTGGTTAATTTAATTAGATATGCTGCATAATGGCGGAAAATCAGTGCAGAAGTTATAATGAGAAACAACAGAGTTTATTAACAAATGATTTTCAAATAGATTACATATCTGTCATTGCTGATGACTTTAAATGAAAACTCAGTACTTGCAACTTTCATATTTTGTTAACTGTTCAACCATTTATTTTTAATTTGTATGGTTGTAGGTACTTTTCTGGGGCCATCTAATTTGCATAAATTACACAATTTAGAAGCAGATTCTCTCCTCAGATATGCATACAAGCTTACATCAATCGAGTCTAGAAAGGCAATAAAATTTTTTTTAATGAATATGTCATAGAAGCACTTTTGAATACTGAAGTTCTTCGAAGAAACAAACTGGGAGTACATGAATAATGAGTCCGGAAATAACGATTCCTTTGATACTGATGTCAGTCAAGATGTTGATAAATGTATGGATCTTATCGCAGTTATAACATACCTCGCTGGCTACTATGTGTATGCTGTTGTCAAAAAAATTTAAGTGTAGCACCTGTAAAGACTTACTTACTTGCCAATATACAAAAGATAGATTTCCAGACAATAACAGTTACATTCAGGGTATAAGCAGAGGAAGGCTTCTTTATCCGAATGAATTTGTAGTACACGTAATTCTGTATAACTATACATATAACCATTAATAAACTATCACAGTATCCTGATTTTATCATATCAATGTATCAAAGGAATTTGGTCACGGACATTTCACTCACTGTCCTCGCTGATAAGGATGACTTCTTACCTCTAAATGATTGTGATGCTGGGCATAGCATAGAAAAAATCCAAAAAATGCTGATATTTGCTTCCTACAATGCCCTAATAAACAATTATTGTAAGAAAAGCAATGAAAACATTCAATATTGCAAAAATGACAAAAAAGAACAAGCTGGATACACTGAAGATATAAGATTCAGAGGAACAATTGCTGTAAATTATAGAGAAAATTTATTTTGTATATAGTACCTATACCTTTTCATAAAGAGGGGGCATCTTTTGTGACCATATTTGTGTTCTTAGAAATGTATTATGTACTCATTTCTGTGAATACACTTTTTTCTTCTCATTACTGTTTCTGGACTGATTTCCCTTCATATTTAATCATATTAACCAGGTCCACAGGATACTGATGATGCAAAAGACTGTAAAACATAATTACCTTACACAAAAATTATACATTCTGCAAATATCTGATAAATGCCACCAAAAATACAAAGTTGTGAATGGAAACGGATGGCCAGACTCAGACGTCTGGTGATGACTCATGCTCGGATCTCTATGGCCTTCTCAATTCAAGATGGCAGTGCTGGAACACAACCCCTGCTGATAATCAGGGACTGCCTGTATGTATGTATGTGTATGTATGTGTGTGTATATATATATATATATAATATATATATATATATATATATATATATATATATATATATATATATATATATATATATATATATATATATATATATATATATATATATACAGCTTAAATTTGAAAAGCCACTGAGATTAATACAAATAAATATTCTGGATAACATGAACTACAGTGACTTTTTCTCCTCAGACTTCAGTTTGCAGCAACTTCACCTCCAGATGCTGCCGAGAGCCCTTCAGGAGCACAAAGTGGAACCTCTGAAGATATTCGCCCATCATCAGTGGACAAACCCGTAAGCGGTGACAGACAAACAACTGATACTTTAACAGAAAGAGTCGATTACGAACACACCCCACACGAAAACAGAGGCTCACGAAAGCCACAACCTGGTTTGGGTTCGAGTCACGAATACCCTGCACCAACTCCCCAACCGCAATTTCAACACCATAAAGACAATCAAAGACCTTCCCACAACCAACATCACCTTCAGGGAACTGAAAATAAGCATCAGGTGTATCCGAACAGACAGCTTCCCTCGAGGGACGAAGGTACCGAAGAAAATGCTGCAGCACTTCAAGCATACTACAATCGCTATCAAGGACAGGGGCCTATGGTAGTCCCAGGTTCCCAGTACAGTTCAAAATATGGTCACTTTGATGATGGCCAGCACAGAAATGATGAAAAGCTTTATGACAAATATGACAGTCCCTCTATCAATACAGCAGAGGGGGAAATATCAGGATCAAGCAGCGTATCAGGTATGGCCTTGCAAGACCGTCCAACTGGAAATAATAACAAGGTATGGGAAGAATTCTTCAAGGCTGGACTGTATGGTGGCATTGTGCCTCAATCTCCTCTAAACATAAAAGTAAGTATAGAATAGTTAATATTCTTCAGACCATGATATGGTTTTACATGAACAGTCCATATTTTGTTGTTAATAGAAAATATGCTTAAGTAACTATATCTAAAACATTGGTAACCTTCTGTACAATACAAATGTTCTTGTTTAATGACATAAAAAAAGAATGTTTTTCCACAATTCTGGTGAAGGCACTACTACCTGTAGGTAGTATACGGTACACTAAAAGGAATATATATTTCATATTTCTGAAATAAAGTGGAAGACTGACTACATGATACAACAAACTTTAATAATTTTCCCTAAATATTCTCACAGGATGAGTCATCGACCAGCTCTGCCCCAGAAAAGTCTATTCGAATGCCAAGGCCTATGAAGAGACCAATGCTGTCCAGTCTCAACAAAATTGGTGCCCTGCCTCCTGACCAACCAGGATTTTATCCAAATCCGGGATATGGTCCATATGGGAACATAAACAAAGGTTCCCCGAAGCCAAGCCGACCACACAAGAGACCATACTTCACATTACGACCAAAAAGGCCACAGCCCACGGGGTCCACACTGTCTGGCTCTGGCGTATCTTCGGCAAAACCATTTATTAAGAAGTACAAGTATGGGCTCAGGCGGGGCCTACCAGCTACCAATGTCAATGGGTATAATGCTTATGTGAGTAACAGTGGTAATATATACCAGAGACAGAAACCCTGGTATGCATACATTGACAATTCCAAAAACAGATCCACACAACCTACACCACCAAAACAAGCCACACCTACAACTACAACACTAAGCCCAACCGACCATTCTCTTTCCCCAAAGGACACAGATCCTTTTGGCCCAGAGGATGCTGTCACTGATGTTCTACGCAACGAACTTTTATACGAATACATACGGGACAGACAAGGCTCTATTCCCGTCGAAGATAGAAGAAGTTTAACGTAAGTGACCTGACAGACACTGGATTTTTCAGTGATCAGCTAGATATTCATCAGGGACAACATATAATCACCTTCTTAAGCGAGAGAGAATGATTACTAATACTTGTATATCTTGATAACGGTATATATAAACCTAACAAGTGATAGTATATCATATAGGGAACTAACTTGGACAATACTTTCATCCTTAGCATACTACACAGAACACTTCTGAATAATCTGAGTTCTACCTGATGTGGCATAAATCCATACAGTATCTAAGAAAAATGAACAACAAGCTGTGTTCCTCGTGCTTCACTGTAATATACTATGCTTTCATGCTATTATATATAATGGAGAGCAGTTGTGCTTGCTTAAAAAGTCTCATTATGTTTAAATACTTACCTAAGTAACTTTAAAGTTAGACTGTGATATTTAACAATTTCAATTAAATAATGAGAAAAACTGCGACCTGTATTCTGACCAAGTTAAGATAATCACTACTAGATTTTGAAGTGTGCACTGACGTTTCTAATGACAGAGACACAACAAAATTTGAGTTTGAGAAATTCTTCTTTGACACCTAGGGTAGAGTAATGCGCCAAGTGAGTGCCCTAAGTTTACAATTTAAACTAATTGCACTTTTTTTGATTTATAGAAAATATAAAACATGCAAAGTGCAATATGCACGTGTATAATTATCTTAACATCAATTTACAAGTTTTCCTTGTCTATTTTAAATTATGTTATAAATCATATGAAATACTCTACCAAGTAAAGTATTTCTTATGTAATTGTATGAAAACTGGGTAGATTTTTTCAGCCATACATTTAGTTCTAGATACAAACATTCCACTGACAAGTATGTACTGCAACATTCACTTGAAAAGTAGTATATAGTCCTTTTACATCCCTCTTCAGAATCACAAGATAGGTAGGTGGCTAAGGACAGAGGATTATGTATCTATATAGACATGATGTCTGTTATTACTCCAGGCAATTGGCTGGTAGGCAAATGCTGCTCTGAAGATGAATTTAAAAAAGCAATTTGCAATCCTAGACTGACTTTTCAAACACCTATTTCATTTAAGAAATATATTTTAATATTCATTTCTCTTTGTTTTACAATCAAATACTGTATTCACAATGTAGATGCCAAATAAAATTCCATATGACGTACCACAGATAATAGATACTCTTACGAAAATACTACAGTAGCAGAGTTAGAACAGGATTTGTTACAATGTCACATTTTTCAAGTGTACAAACTGTAATATGGGCATATCTTTTCCTCTGTGTTAGATAATCTAAGTGACTATTTATTGTGCTATTTACATGTATTCTCTATGCTTTGATATAAATAGGAAAAAATATTCTAACTGCTTTAAACTTAATGTGAACAAATATGGGCATTGATGTACTTCTTTCAAGTCAAGTTATTGTTACTTTTAGTGTCATTATCCTTTGTTAGCCTCATCAGGAAGAAACAATCTATCACGGACATTCATGTTCCGATTAAAATGTTTAATCAAACAACTATAAACTTGAAATCACATGCTGGGGACAAAATAAGAAATGAAGTATTGAGCAAATCAGCAATCATGCAACAATTGAAGAGAGACCAATATTAAATATACTGTGCTGAACTGTGTTAAGATACAACTGCACCAAGCAAGTTTTTGTTATCAATAATGTTCAAACTCAAGACCATGGGAAGTATATAAAAAAGAAGCTTACAAAACTCACCCTATGCCCTTTACCCCAAAGGTTAGTTTTGGGCAGGTATTGAGAGTACTGCGTTAAATGCCTAACACTTAATCATGAGTTTGACACAATGGTCCCCAAATAATCCCAGAATGGGCAGTGATGCTACTATGGCCATTCTAGTCATAAAAGGGAACTGTATATTAGTTTCCTAACATCTAGTGACAAACTATGCTGATCCACATTATGTCATCATTTTCAAGGATCTACATCAATGTTAACAAACACAATACCCAACTCAGGAATTGATTTTATTCTCATAATTAAATTTTCTCGGAATCTGTTATGGCAATAAACTGTTAACCTAAGTAATGCTCGCACAACCTAAATTGTGAAAGAATTTCGAGAAGAATATTATCGTCCTTTCGGCAAATAATAAGGTACAGTATTTTATATACTTCTGAACCCCGTATTCGCGCACTCCGTACACGTATTCACAGATTTCTCTCTGGAACATACACCCCCATTATTCGCAGGAAATTCACCTATTCGTGGTATTTTTCTATGAGAAATATCCACAAATTCTTGGTATTTTTTATCAATTTTATCACTTTTTGTGATAAAACTAATAAAAGCCCAGGTACTGTATAAACATTTTTTGTGGGTTTTTCTTGAGTTTTACCTAACAAATTAGGAAGTTTTAAGTGTTTTGATAGGCGTTTAAACTATTTGCGGATTCTAGCTATTCGCGGGGCGGTCTGGTACGCATCCCCTGCAAATACCAAGGAACACTGTATATACATCTTTTAAGTGAGATCTAATATTTGTTGTGCAGAAAATAATTAATTTTATGAGCACGCTGAGCCTCATTACACACATATCCCAACCAAAATAAAAGGCAATGTTATGTACATCTAAATAAGTTAATGCAAAAAAGAAATCTTGAAAAATCCACGAATCACACTCTGCTAACTACAAGAACTAAATACAGTTGGTCTTGCATTTAAGTTGCAGGCAGCTTCAAGGAACAGCTCTCATTGTGCCAGATTTACTAAGAATCAATTAATAATTATTATTCTGAAGATGAACCCTATTCATATGGAACAAGCCTAAAGGGGCTATTGACTTGAAATTCAAGCTTCCAAAGAATATGGCATTTATTTGAAAGAAATAACAGAAGGTAATAGGAAACACAGAAAGAAGAGATCAATTATTAAAAAAAACTCAAATGGGTAAATAAATAGTAGATAAAAATGCAAATAAAAAAATTAAATGAGAATGACTAGGATAGCAATGCATTGCATCTTCACTTGAACTTGTGAGGTTCCAATTGCCCAACATCCTCAGGGAGACTAGTCGCTCCGTAGTCCAAAGATAAGGACCTCTTGAATGGAGAGGCTTGACAGTGAGGCACATTTACTGCATATATGTATAAGGTCACTCTCAGCAGGAAAAGAGGATAGGGATCAATTGTGAAGGTGAAAGATCTCCGTTAAAATACACTTACAAAAAATTGACAATCGAGAGACCATCCATCAACGGTCCAAGTCATAACTACTAACGTTAGGAAACAGAAAACTGCCACCACAAACCATTCTCTATACAAGAGAAATATCTCTTGCAGAGGCAGACATCTACACCAGAGAATGGTACTCCAGAGAAAGAAGGACAAATGACCTAAAACAAGTTCACTGATTTTATCACTGTTATAAATATATTAACTGTTAATGGATGGGGTAATAAATCAATAAGCAGTACCCCAGGCTGGCCAAACTTGAGGTCAGCCAATTTAAGAAAAACAATCCTCAATGGAAAGAGGAAGATATACATATACACTTATGGTTTTTTTTGTTAGATTGTTTGTATGGTGTTTTTCTGTTGCATGGAACCAGTGGTTATTCAGCAACGGGACCAACGGCTTTACGTGACTTCCGAACCATGTCAAGAGTGAACTTCTATCACCAGAATACATATCTCTCACACCTCAGTGGAATGCCCGAGAATGAACTCGCGGCCACAGAGGTGGCAGGCCAAGACCATACTGATCATGCCACTGAGGCGCTAAATGCACTGACCAAAAAAATTGTGAAGTTATACAATCGTAAATTTTATGAAGTTATACATGATTTTTCAAATACATAAAATTTATTTTATCTTCTAAAATTATAATCACACCTCACACAATATCAAAACATATAAGAAAAAAGATTAGTGACAAATGCTGAGCATATTTGTTGTACAATAGTTATGTAAATTTACCAAGAACGAAGATGCAATAACTTTTTTGGATTTATACATTTTTTTCTAATATTTCTTTGCACTTTTCTTTGCAAAATTACATTTATAACTAAAATACTACCATCATAATGGAAAAGACTAAATCCAACAGTAGCCCCCGGGTACATTTATGAGTAAATTTACAAAAAGACATCTTGCGAGACATACAGGCACTACATCCTCCCTTGAAATCAAGATCCCAACTAACTCTCTCATGAGCCGTCCAGTGGATTTTAGCCAGTCTAAAAGATGCCATCAGTGAATGTATGTAATGGCTATAGAAGTAATGATACCTCTTTCCTGCCTGATTCCACCACCCAAAACCTACCATTGCTACTCATGTTTGCATGTCTGTCCATTAAGGGTTAAGCCTTACATAAAATAGTACCTAACTGACATGCAGCACTTGGTGATACTTTCATTAGATGTTTCTCACAGTCAGATATGAATCAAAAGTGACATCAAGTATAATCAAAGCGTCAGACTCATTTCAGAGTTCCATCCACCTAAACGGAAGGATGGGGCAGAAAATCAGTAAGAGATCCATAAATCAATGTTTTCACTTTACAGACTTATACTATTTTAATTTTGCCTACCATTGTCATATTTTATGGTACTGTGCACTTAAGGACCATACAAATATGTACATATAAGACAACACTTCTACTACATTCTGAATCACCAGGTCACCAGAGCAAATGATTTTTTTTGTGTGTGAAAACTTATTTTCTTTATACAAGCCTGTTACCTTATATAAGCTATCTTGCACACAGCACTCAAAAGAAACAGCTGAATGAAGAAATATGCTCCCCCTAGTGACCATACATCTGGGAACCCCAGAGCCATCTTTGCAGTGGTAAATACTAACACCCCTGTGTTTTCTGGACTTGCCCCAAGATAGAGACGAATTCCATTTGAGTGAGAAATTCCAGAGGTTGCTAGTTAAGGCTAACTGGTGAGAGTTGGTCTTTGGTGCAACCAGTAAGCTTTTGGAGACTGCTATCATAAGCCTAGAAAATTAAACCAAAGGCAGGAAGCTGGGTACTTCACTGTGCCATAACACTATTATTGGTGCCTTATGGTGCCAATAACAGAACTTGGCACATTATGGTGCCATAAATCACCGATTTTATGGTAGTAGACAAGTGCCATTAACCAGGGCAGTCTCTGGTTATCGGCAGTCTCGGTTAATGGCGATTCAGTTTTATGGCGCTTTTATGGCACCATATCGGGCTGAGTTTTGGATAATAGAGTTGTGGCGCTATAACATACCTAACTGGGGTACCATTAACTGAATGCTGGCACCACAAGCGTGATAAATGACCAAATTTTGATTAATGGCAGTTTTCACATATCAGCACCCTGCCGAGAACAGAACCCCCGCAGATGACCCGGGACTGCCTGTATTAATAATCCTTTATGACTAATATTGTGACATTACTGTACTGCAGGGTTGCCATACAAAGAAGCATCCCAATAGACTCAATTATGATTCAGGAAAAGTCATTCAAGAATGGTTTGATTATCTCAGTGAGGTTTGGACTGAAAAAGTAAGAGAAACACACTACAATGAAATGATTATGATATCCTTTGACTTGGCTTCTGGAGAAAGAAAAGAAAAAAAGATAAGGAGAGAGAGAGAAAGTAAAGTGATAGATGGGGGACTGCTCCTGCCCTGCCAACCAATAAATAGCTAAGAGGACTTGCGAAGAAGAGTGTAAAGTATCAAATTTTAAGACAGGAAAAGTGTAACACTTTGTTTTGGCTAAAGCCATCAGGTTTCTGATTAGGGCAGCCCTGATTGATAATGCTACTTATTCCTGTTTCTTAAAAGAAAAAAATTCCCACTGCCACTTTTTGGGATAGGTACACAACAAGGTTTGCACTACGAGAACACTTTTCTTGGTTTCATTAGCGCTTTGTCCTAGAAGTCAGAAGATACCTCACCTGTAAGGGATTGCCTCTTAAGGCCCTTCTGATGGTGGAAAACATTCCAAGCCTCCCAGAATCCCATGAAAACAACACTGAAACCATGTAGTACTTAACCCCATGGCATCTCTAATCCAACCTATAGATTGTGTGGTAATCTGCTTCTAAGCTTAGCCCCTAGTTGGGGTTGCTGTTTTTGATGAGCCTACCTATCCAAGGGTTTCTAACACTCACTGAATGGCTTACTTCAGGATTTGTTTTGGCATATGTTTCACAGAAAGATGCTGCTCTTCATGACTGCAACACTCCCTATACAGTCTTGGGAAAACTAGACCAAAATTCAGGTGGCAGGGGAGTCCAATCCCATAGGAAAATTTCTCCCAAAACACATTTGCACCCTGACATCACACCCAATTCAGCATAGCTTCACAGGGCAAATTCTTCAGGACCACCTGGGTCTCCCGTTTCCCCACAGTTGCTCCTCCATCACTTTTCTCCTTTTCTTTTTTCTTTTCAAAAGCCAAGACAATGAAAATCTTAATCCTTATATTCACATTCCCTCTCCATCTTACAACACCACCACAATGGTTGTGGCTGATGAGGTAACAGAGATATTTAAGCCTATTACTCTTTGTACCGTAAAGAGGGTGTTGTTCAGACCACGGAAGATGATTCTACCACACAAAATGTAATGATGTGAAAACTTTACACTCTTGCTGATGCCACAAAAATCATCAAGGAGCCATAGAGCTATTAAACCTATGCAATTAAATTCATGCTGAAAAAACTTTGGACAGAATGTGTCAATGGCTTCACCAGATTCATCAAAATGTGAAACAAAATGTAGCAATGTAAAATTCAGTGATCAATGGGGTGTAGACTTCTGTGACAAATAATAATGTTGTTACCCAATGACCTGAGGTACTGGAAAAAATATGACCATACTCAAGACAGCAAATGTAAATGGACTCATTAAAAAAAACTGATGTGAAGCTACTGCAAACAATGGTTATTCATAAGAAAAAGAAAGTTCTCTGCAAAAGTAAATGACTGGATTCAAAACCTCTGATCCTCCCATAAAGTAGCTGATAAAAATAGATGCCCTGCAGTTAACTAACCAACTAGTTGAGAATCAAAATCGTCCTCTGGTCAATCTGGTATTTATCTCACCTTCTCCAGATTTACTTGGGACAGATCATCAATATTTAAAAGTGGAAAGTCACCCTAAAAGGAATCTCAATCATGAATACACTTCAACATATACGTAGTGCAGTGCATTTACATGAGGGTTTATTTGCTTTCTTTTATTTGATTTTTTTTGTTTACGGTTGGGAAAAAAAAAAAGGTGTTGAGTCAACATGAGTACATATAACAATAAAACACTCATGAGTTTGCATCTGTCCATCATATGGTTGCAATGTAAATAATTTCTTAATTTTCATATTTTGTCATGTGTTTATCAACTACACCTCTTATGTAAAAAAAAATATTTTGCAATATCAAAAGTACCAAGTCCATAAGTTGAAAGACAAAAATTGATGCATGATTTAAAAAAAAAGTTTATACTTTTCTATAAAACAACTTAATATTCAATCACGTTACTACTGAACAGCTTTGAAATAACATTTTATTGTATATTAATTACAAAATCTGTTTAAATGTAAGTGTAGAACAGATTTATAATCAAACGTGGAAATGCACTGAGTCAGCAGTCATTGCAAAGCATCACTGCTGCCAACTGTGGATTAATTATTGAGGTACAGAATGGAAACTCCAAATCCTTATGATGATTTAAGCACTCAAAATAAATTTCTGAGACCTGTTATAATTGTACAGAGCCATATGATTGACTCCAGGGGCCAAACTCCTTCATATTAATACTCTTTGACTCAAGTGCAGTTGAAATAGGACAATTACAAAATGCACTGGAGTTTCTTCTTCGCAATAGTTTTTTGTATATTGTATAATCTAGGGCACCAAAAACAGATCTATCTTTTGGTGGTTTCGGTACAATGCTGTATGAGCTGTGGCCCATGAAACTTTAACCACGGCCCGGTGGTGGCCTACCCTAAATTGTTGCCAGAGGCACAATTATGGCTAACTTTAACCTTAAATAAAATAAAAAACTATTGAGGCTACAGGACTGACTGCAGTTTGCTGTGTTTGATGATTTGAGGGTGGATGATGAATACACCAATCACAGCCCCCTGGCTTCAGTAGTTTTTGAGATCTGAGGGAGGCAGACAGAAACTGGGCAAACAGAAAAAGTGTGGACGGACAGACAAAAGCTAAAAACTGGCCTTGAACTTACAGTGTTCCCTCAAACACAAAACCAGACAGTGAACCCAAAAGGGTGGACTAGGACTCAGATGGTGTTGACTCAGACTTGGCTTTGCCCACCAACAGTATAGACATGGCCTCAAAATTGCAGACTCAATGATGGAAGTCTCTTAAATTTCCCGTAATTTTCATAAAAATTCCACTTCTGAAGAAGGACGTCTATTACACCTTTTTGACAATGATCACTGTTCTATCTAGCCCTTTCTATTCCTTCCTATCAGTCAGTCTATATCAAATCCCTTTGGTCTTCACACTAAATCTCCTTGAACAATAACTGTACTCCCATCACAGTAACTGACCATTGGTTCCGAAACATGGGGCATTAAGGAAGGAAGGAAGGAAGACAAACAGAAACATATTAATCATATGAAATGTTTTAAACCATCATTTCTTTTAAAGTTCAAAGTCAAAAGTGAAACTATTCTGGTCACAAAAAAAGATCAACATACTAATACTCAAATCTAATTAAAAAAAAGTTATATATACATACCTATATATATAATATATATATAAATATATATATATATATATATATATATATATATATATATATATATTATACACACATACTATATATATATATATATATATATATATATATATATATATATATATATATATATATATATATATATATATATATATATATATATATATATACTTACCAAGTACTTAAATAGCTACAGTTTCTAACTAGTATGACAGCTGAAATTCAAAATTCATGGCAATGCTTTGAGTGCTTAATGCAGGTGACAGCCCTGCCTACTAACAACAGCAGCAGGAATGACTTAGCAGAACCTCATTCTGTTTATGCTTATGTCCATCAGATGGGAGGAGGGAGGGCTCTGATCATGTAATTACTATAGAAGTACAGGCAGTTTCCGGTTATCGGCGGACTCGGTTAATGGCGATCCGGTTATATGGGGCTTGCCCAGTGCCATAAAATTGGCAATTTATGGTGCCATAACAGGCCAAGTTTCAGCTATCAGCACAATAAAGTGCCAATAATAGAGGTATAGCACCATAACATACCTAAGAGGCGCCATTAACCTTTTATTGGCGCCAATAACCGGAACTTGGCACCGAGCGCCATAAATTGCAGTTTCGGTTAATGGCGGTTTTTGCTTATCAGCACCCGGCCAAGAACGGATCCCCCGTCGATAACCAAGGACTGCCTATATATATAAAACTTTATTTCATTATAAAAATATTTTTATGATAAAATAAGGTTTTATTTTATACTTACCAACCAATTACATGGCTTCCTACCACGGCAGCCCAAAATTTGTGTAGGTGACAGACACCCGCTCACTTTTGGAACTGCCAAGTACAACACAACAGAGACCTCCAATTCATTTGAGCCATGAAGTCCATCTGTGGGGTGAATGGAGGGCTCCAATTATGTATAAATACTTGGTAAGTATAAAATAAAACCTTATTTTATCATAAAAATTACACTTTTATTTCAGTGGCTCACTAAGCACTTACATAGCTGATTTCACATTGAAAGGTGGTGGGATCATGGACATGGTCTATTTCAAAACATTATTAAGAATAATGACTTTGAAAAGACATTACTGTTAGCATTAAACCAATACTTGTTCTACCTTACCTGATAAGAGAGCTGCTGCAGGAGATGACTGCCTCTGGTTGGCACTCATCTTACTCTGCAGAGGGTGTGGCAGTATGGCCAAAAGTTGCCCCCCAACTTCAGTGGGAAACTTGGAGTAATAGAGGTTCACCGATGACAAAGAAAATAAGTAATGCCCTTAAGGGCTCTGGGTGAAGACCAGATTAAAACAATGCTGTCACCTACACCAGATATAAAATATCAACAGCCCACAAATAAAACACTGGAGGGTATGCCAGGTACAATGTACCTCCAGGCTTCTTCCCTCTGATTTGACAACCTAAAACAAGGCGAGGAGTAATAGAGGGACATAGGACCCCCAATGCTACCTCTCCAAACACCATGAGAGCCATGGATAAAGGACCGAGAGTACTACAATTATCAAAGACGGTTTCAACATCCTTCAGATAATGTGAAGCAAAAATCGACTTGGACCTCAAGTAGGTTGCTTAAAGCGTCACAGACAGGCACATATTGCGTCGAAAAGCAAGAGAAGTGGTGACCGCTCGAACCTTATGAGCGTTCACTTCAAGAGGTGGAAAATCGTCCTCTTTAGCCTGAAAGTGGGCTTCCATAATCAGACTGCTTAGAAAAAGAGAGAGAGAGTTCTTTGAGAGTGGATGAGAGGGGTTCCTCACTGAACACCAAACTGTTAGCGGGTCCTCTGATCATCTCAGTCCTCTGAAGGTAAGATCTCGGTGCCCTCACTGGGCAAAGAAGTCTCTCCTCCTCTTCTGGCCCAAGAACATCCATAAGATTCTTGAGGATGAAGGAATGAGGCCAAGGATTAGAAACAACCTCATTCTTGGTGAGGAAACCCAGAGAAAAGGAACAGAGGCTGTCACCTTGTACAAATCCCTCTCTCTTGTCCATAGCATGAAGCTCATTAACACATTAGCCATATGTGTTTTAAAGTTGAAATATGACTTGAATACACATGTCTTCTTGTGAACTAGATTGTTATTTTTTTTTAATAGATGGTGCCAGGAGCATGGTTTTTATTGCCAAAAAAAATAAGCAGATTCCTTTTGCTATTTTTACCCTTTTTCATCATATTACAAGCTTTACATATGTATCTTTTATCAGCGTGAAAATAAAAATAAAATCTGTTCTTTCACGCCTAGCATTTTTAATTAAAACAGCTTTTTCCCCTCTACTATTTGAGGTCGAGTTTCATCCATGTTACTGGATGCATGATAATTCATAGTCGTTAGCAGTATGAACATTGTTTTCTCAGTTTCAGTTACAAATACAGCTAAAATTTAGTAATAATATATTGCCATGCCAATATTTTCTCCATAGCAAATAAATATATAATATAAAAATATATCAGTCCTATTCTACTTAATCAACGTCATTTGTAACCAAACTATGTAATTTACTATCATACGACGGCTGAAATGAACACAAAACATTGATGTTATCAGCTTCGGTTAGGTTGTTGTAGCAAATCAACTGTTTTCATTCAGTTGTTCATGGCTGTAGCATTTAAGCAACGATTATAATGTTACAAACAATACTTTTATCATTCTCTTTTGCTTTTTTAATTTATTTAATTAGAGGATATGATAAAGAGATGGAGGAAAAGTCAGTACATATTCTGAAAAAGGTGACTTCTCTCTTTCTCATTCTAGGCCAAGATTTATCTGTAAGTTCATTGAACTTGACAATAAAAATTTGTAGAACTACCATGCAAACCATAGCTTGTATATGATTAAGCAAATGAAATTCCAAATTTTTGTTAGAGTTATTACATATTAGGGCAAAATATCTGGCCGTGACACTGTCTAAGGCATCTTAACCAGTCCAGGGCACCATAAGATGGATTGTGACGCTCGTAGACTTTTGAATTTCGGTTATCAACAGTTGTCGGTTACCGTCAAGCACCCAGGAACGGAACCCCTGTCAGTAACCGGGGGCTGCCTGTACTAGGTCAAAAGGCATTAAACTTTAAATGAGAAACTTTGAACTCGAAGTGAAGGATCCATTCCTCCATCAAGCACCCCCACCCTGGATAATCCCCTGGTTCCTCAAGAGGGCTCCCCTACCTCGATCTGAGCTGTTGAAAACGAGGTTTTTAGCTCAAGGATGAAGGAACTTCCCTTCCAAAAGTATATACATGTTTGGACAGCTGCCAACATAGTTCCAACTTGATTCGGGGCTGAGAGTAAAAGAAAGAGTCCAGCTGAGTTTCCCTGTCCCAGGTGGACTTGTGTTCAAAAAACCTTCAAGCACTTCCACTGAAGGGGATCAAAGAAGTCAGTCGTACAAGAGAGGACTGACATTCATGCCCAGTAAAAACGAAGTCAAATACAAGAGGGGTGAGGACTTCAAAGACAACTTGTTGTAAAGAGGCCAAAGCACAGACCCTCAAGCTGGGAAGACCCTGTCCCGTAAGAAAGGCATAAGATACTCCCAGAGTCGGCAGGGACAAGGAAAAGTGCTTCCTGCATCTCTAAGGTTTCATTCAATTACCATGAAAGATTGAAGGAAGGGGCTGTCTGGTTCATCTCTACTGAAATTTGTCTTCTAATTGAAGGAAATGGAAAGGGAATGTGGGATATGCCTTTTGCTGATAATCATGCTGATGACTATTTGCCGAATCTGCGTAATATAAGACAGCCGTGTGGACACGATTTCTGTGCAGACTTGACATTACTGAACTCGATAACACTTGTGGATCTCGATGATACCTTCATACAGAACGAAAACATTGTAGAACTGTATGTGGTGGAGAAAATATCTGGAGCAGATGAAAGGCTTGAAGAATTCCATAACAGCAAAGAAGGTCCTTCTCTTCTGTTTGGAGCCCAAGTAAGGTCGTTCAACAAGGAGAGAAACTGCAAAAGGAACGTGAGAAGCTAGCTTCCTTACCACTGGAAGGAAGTGGAGTATGGCAGTAGTAAACATGAATATCTTCGGTGGCCATGAAGAACAAAGGCATTTTCAGTTTTTGCTAGAAACTTCTGAATTGGATGAAAAGTGGAGGACATGTTGCAAAAAACCTCATACAAAGACTGTCCAACTAGGCTAACACCTTAGTGGGCACCAGTGTTATATGGCAGACAGAAAGTTGGTGGGCACCAGTGTAGTATGGCAGACAGAAAAAGTCCGAAATTCCAAGAGAGGAGGCTGAAAACCCAAGGGAAGACTCTAGCCAGTGCTTTGGCTGTCACTCAAGATAACTAGGGCTTCCAATAAACTTGACAAGAAGGCCTAGATCCATCTAGTCACTAGAGGGAGGAAAGACAAATGATTCTTGCTTCTTTAAACAAAACCCGAGTTTCACTCTTGAAAGGCTTCCAGGAAGACTTGGGAAGAACCAAAGGAGGTAGCTTCTACCAACAAGCTTAAAAAAACTCAAGACAGACATCTTTGTCCGGGGGTACGCTTGGTCCCTGTGTAATCTGAACTGGTGCACAAAGCAGAACAAGTGTATAAAAAAAATAAATAAATAAAGGGGTGGGGGGGGGGAGGGTTGCAGCAGTGGCACTGAGCCAAAGAGGATCTGGTGCCAGGCCCTAGCAGGTTGGCGCTCAGTTTACATCCGCATGGACTCTGTCCTCTCTGACACTGCTGAGCACTTAAATTGACAGAGCGCTTTGCAAATACAGACGCTCCACAACTTGAAGATACATCTCTTTTTAAAGGCTGAGACACACTGAAAAGTCCCATTATGACCACTTGTCTACACCGGTATCTGTATCTGTAAAGGACAAAGAAAGCACATCCCTATGGATGCCTTTCCAATGGCTATCAGTCAAGACCTGCAGACAGCAGGATCGACTGAGGAGTAACTACCTAGGGGCAAACCCCCTTGGACTCCAGTATGCCTTTTCCCTGGTGCATGGGTTCGTTTGTACGGTGTTTTTACGTTTCATGGAACCAGTGGTTATTTAGCAACGGGACTAACGGCTTTACGTGACTTCCGAACCACGTTGAGAGTGAACTTCTAGCACCAGAATCACTGGTGCATGGGAGTCTCACAGGGACTGGGTTTAGGAGTGCAAGGAGCCGGTTAGATAGTCACCTCCTTTGCTTCATGTCTGTAAGACGGTTTTCCAGTGGCTGTCTGTTGATACCTGGGAAAGGCAACGGACTCGATGAGGGGGCGACTACCGATGTGTAACTCCTGGACCTCCCTTGGATTTCCAGTATGTCTCCTCCCTGGTGCATGGGAGTTGACAGGGGCCTTTGTCTAGGAGCATCAGGGGAAGAGTAGACACCTCCTTCATTGCAACACTTCACTATTACAAGGTTAAGTTCCATTAACCATACACAAGACTGGCAAAGGCACGGAAGAAGCAAGGGAGCCAGGCATGGGAGAGTGAAAAAATGAGGGAGCTAGTAGTAGGAGAGAAAAAATTGGATGCGGGAGAGTTGGAGCCAGATTGGGGGCAGGTATCAGAGGCAACTGGGCATCAAGTGAGCTTGGTGAGCACTCAAGCCATTTCTTGGCTGTCAAGAACTCAAATCTGCCAAAAGCCCAGTGCAACCAAAATAAGCAAAATTTCTCTCCTTATTTAGTTCTCTGCAAAAGAAAGTGTAATGAGATGTTTAATCAATTCTTTACCGACAAATGTTTTGAAGTACACATATACCATCATACAGGGAAATCTCAGCTCCTAACAAACATTGAGACTTTGAAGATATGAATCTCATTACCGAAAAATATTGGTCCAGTAGCGAACGCAATGTTTATGTTTA
>NC_061103.1:50929201-50947642 GCF_015104395.2 Macrobrachium nipponense
CAATGTTTATGTTTATTACGCTCTCTGGTAAGGCAGTAACGAATGCAGTTATCATCATTACGCTACTCGGCAAAGACGGTAGTGAATGCAAAGTTTTACTACATACTATTATGTTACTTTAGCAAAGATGGATGCAATGTTTATGTCTTATACGCAGCCACTCACTGAAAAATCAACCATTCTTCAGCAGACAATTAAATAACTTCCCTCTTCATGGTAGTTTGCTTAAGTTATCTCTACTCAGGCAAACAGTCTATAGCCCAGCTATGCTAGGCTAATGGAAAATGCTGCTTCTATATCACTAGGAGCAAATTTCCTACTTACTAAGAAGAAAACAAGGAAGTAGTTACATAATCAATTTGCAAAAAATGATAAACTTGAATCAGACCTGAATAATAAAATGTGATCCTGAAAGTTATAGGCTTGAAGGTTACTTGAAATCTGCGATAACACATCACTGAAATCCAGTTAAATAACTGGCAAATGATGAAGAAAGCTGCCACAAATATCCGATTTTTACATCGAAGACGACATGAACAGAACAAGGTTATCTGCCAAGACATTCCTGGTGTTGTTGTTAGAGGGAGGTGCTGTCATCTGCCCTAAACAATCAAAGTATTGCCACAAATTTTGAATTTAAGCTGCTGTACTAGTTAGAAACTACAGCTATGTAATTACTTGGTAAGTTACTTATAAAAGTAGTGAACAATGACAACAGTAACAGTGGGAATATCATTAAGCAAGAAACCATCTATAAAAATATAAACATTAGTTTCAGAAATGTCTTTTGTAGCTGATTGGAGTATCTATACTGGGGCAGCTTGGTCATATAAAGCTGTAACAAAGCATACTCTAACAATGGGTTCTAGCATACAATTCAGCTGTATTTCCTTGCTTGAAGGTACAACAAAACACTTTCTTTTCTTTATGAATTTTAGCTCTTGTATTTCAAATTTAAGTTTTTTTATCTTTAGATGCTAATCATGTATCATTTCTATTCTTACTACTTCAAGTACTGTAGGTTACATGTACAAGATTCAATTTTACCCTTCAATCACTTTGCTCTTTCACTTTTACATTTTTTTCCTGTTCCTTGTTGTACCTAATTATGAATACTTGATAAAAAATACTCTTGTTATGAATACCTGATCAAAAATACTGTCAAAAAAAATAATATACAAAACTGAATGACAGCGTCTAACTACTTTATGTTGTCATTATTAACATATGAACAGTTCACAGAGAACAGCGGAAAAGTACGAGAGATAAATTACCCTCCATTATCTAATTGTTAGTCAAAATTATCTTCAATTTTAAAATGAATTTTTTAATACTTACCTGCAGAACTAATAATTGCAAGTACCTTTCATGCCCAATTCATGGACATGAAGGTACATGCAAATATTAGTTTTTGCAGGTTAGTATTGAAACAAATAGGTACATATTAAGGGCCTTCAGGCAAAACTACAATGCGTAAAGGACAATTCATGTTCTCACAATATGCAATATACCTCACAAAATTTGGGAAATAAGCACAAAAAAGAAAGAAAAACATAAAAACTGCACAGCTAAACTCACCTGTCCAGTGACATAGCCGAATGTGAGGGGCTCCCATTCTTCACTCTCTCTCTGAAGCAATCTTGTCAGAGTTGCACGGAGATGAGTTGGCCTCAAGCGGTCTTGTCCTACCCAAGCTATGGAGGCTACAGTGTGGGAACTTTGGCAACCCTTTAAGGGTGCTTGAGTGGCTCCCATCCTTTGTGGTATTCAATGTAGAAATCGACTGTAACAAATCTATTGTAGAATATTACAGTTTCTACTTTGTTTCGTTGTGTAGCATAGTGTCGTACTTATACTGAAGATAATCCGTCGGCCATGATGAACCGTATCAACCAAAAGATACCAAAAGGGAATCCCTTAGTAATCTGCAGTGATGTGATTTCCTTGCATGATGCTGTCATTGCATAGAACTGGTTGATGTTTTTCTGGGGTACATATTCTAATCCATACTTGGGCAAGATCAAAGTCTAAAAGGCTATCTAAAGGTTGACTGAACCTTTTAATAGCCCCTAGACTTTCTCAAGACTTCAACAACAGGAAGGCATGGCTGCTTCTATTTCACCTGTTAAAAAGATAGAACCATAATCAGATCTCCCTTTACTGTTTTATATGAAGTGTTCTCTTTCAAAATCCAATAAAATAACAAATCAACTAGTGACATAAAATAAATCAGTAAATGCATAATTACTTTAATAATATTTTATTTCAAGAGTTTTTCTTGGTTATTCTTCTCAATCTCAGGCTATCTGGAAGTGCACTTGAAGGGGAAGGCATACTATGTTTCCTCACTTTACTACTGACAAAATCAGTTGAGGTGACATCACTTGTTATGGACACTAAACTTTGGCCTTTACTTATTACTGAACCTAAATCATATTATAAGCAAGCATCCTATATCAGTTAAAGAACCTTAAGCACCATTGTCTACCCAAATTGTTTCAGTTTACTTAATCAAAATTTATAACTAGAAAACATACAAATCCCTGCATATCACTATAGGTATATAGGTGTTCTTCATTTACAATCACAGGAATTAATATTACATGGTACGTACTAGATTTTTAATAAAAAAAAATTAGTAGATTTACTTGCATTATTTTCATTTAAGATGGCAGATGGACAATGGGAATTTATCAAGTATAAAAACTTTAGGTCATTGATACAAATATCAAAACAAATTACAAAATGAAAGAACATCACAACAAAAACAAATTAAACTGAAAAATAAAATTACAGTGTTTATAACTCAAGACCAACCTGAACATGCATGCCACTAACATTATGTACAACATCCCCTCCAGGAATCCTGGTGAGGATGCACCTGCCATCCCCACCATGAAACCAAGGTAGAAACTGCTCCCGAGATACCCAAGATTAAAGCATTCAGAGAATAAATGCTCAACAGTCAAGGATACCAAAGAATCATTGCAGTATGGGCTACAAGTGTGTCTAATACAAAGTCAACAAAGACCAAACTTTCACATTTATGCATACTGTTACACTTTTGGTCTACATGTACAATGCCAATTTTGTTGCCACAGATCAGAGAGATAACCATAAAAGTAGATCATATCTCCTTGGGAGCAATTTCCTTCCTTCAATGTTGCTATCTTTTCAAAGGCAGTAAGAACAGTATGTTGTAAAGACAGGTAACAACAGCATAAGTGCATCCCTACGTTTAAAAGAATTATTATGCACTCCAAATTCAAAAATAGCATTGAATTTGTAGCCATAAGTAAATGTAAAAATAAGAGTAAACTTCTTTTTCTATCATGTTGCTCCTATTCTAATCACAAAAAGAAACCTCTAGAAGTTTCCAGTGATGGATAACCAGTATGTTAAAGGCACACCTTACTACTACCAAGATCCCAAGCATTCAACAACTGTTTCACTCTTAATAAGAAAGCTATGGGGCTTTAGAGTGAGCCTCATCTTGCATCAAGAAAAGATGATGAATAAAAGGCACCAATGACTACCCTGATGCCACCATGGTGAACAGAATATTTTCAGGTGCCTGGGGATAGCTGAGGAATATACTAAACACCAATGAGGTACTTCACAACAAATAAGGAATTTGCATAATCTGTCTGACAATCTGCATTCTAAGATGCTGGCCTAAAATCTCCATACATTTTTCTTACGCATGTGATACCCAGGTCCTTTACAGATGGGGTTTCTTCTAAACAAACAGGATGTCTGAGTCTAGGTGTATTTCACAAATGGGACAGAAATCATCAATGAATATTTCACTTGTTGAAAATCTACAGCCATTCTACCCAGCAGGTAGTTCAAATAATTGAAAGATGATGTTATTATGATATAACAAAGTTTCATGTATACTTACCTGGCAGGTATATATAATTAAATTCCCACCCACCTCCCCTCAGGAGACAGGGTTCAGAGAAAAATCTGACGAAAATGGGAATGATTCCGAGCACCAGCGCCACGGGAGCGGGGTGGCGATCACCTGAACTACCAGTGATCTAGCGGTTGCCGCGAGTTTTGAAAATTCTGCCAGTGCGAACAGAGAATATAGCTATATATATACCTGCCAGGTAAGTATACATGAAACTTTGTTATATCATAATAACATCATTTTCATGTATGACACTTACCTGGCAGGTATATATATAGCTGATTGACACATTTGGAGGTGGGTCAAAGACAGCAACATTGTAAGAGTTTTAAAATTTAAAATTCAAAATACTCTTAGATTCCTTACCTGCTAAGGTAGCTGACTTCAGCATTCCTGCCTCTTAGCCTGCTAAACCTTAGTAGCTTCCAACTAGGACGTGACCTATTAGTTGATGAAGCTAAATACAAGGGTCTGACAACTGGACGGGACCAATTTGTTGAAGGAAACCCTAGCCCTCTCTTACCACGGGCATTCATGCTAGGATAAGTTAGACCACCTGAACCACACACAAAACTAACCTAACACACTACACTTCACAGACTGAAGAGGAAATAACCCTCTCAGACAACATAAAAACAACACCACTTCATTAAAATACCTAGCATGTTAGTAAGTTTATGGGGTGGAAATTCCTTTGCCCAATACTGCTCCTGAGGATACATATGGACCCAACGTTTGACAATTGTCAAACGTTGTTTTGACGTTTCTAAGGTAATGACTTGCAAACACTGAATTAGTCCTCCAAAACGTCGTTTCAATGATATCTTTGAGGGCCATATTCTTTTTAAAAGACAAGGAAGTAGCTACTGCTCTCACTTCGTGCGCCTTAACCTTAAGGATGCCGAAATTTTCTTCTTGGCATAACATATGAGATTCTTTCTTTAATTAGTTCCCTAAGGAAAAAGGCAATAGCATTTTTGGTCCAATTGCTCTGCTAGGATTCTTCACAGAGCACCACAGTGATTCTGAAGTTCCTCTAATCTTACTGGTTTTCTCCATAATAATAAGCACAATGCCCTTACTGGACAAAGAACTCTCTCTTGTTCCTGTCCTACTAAATCTGAAAGACCCATAATTTCAAAAGACCTTGGCCATGGATGAGCTGGATTCTCGTTCTTGGCCAAGAACCCCTCCTGAAATGAGCAAACCGCCTTGTCATGTTTCCAGCCAATATGTTTGCTAATTGCTTGCAGCTCACTCACCCTTTTAGCTGTGGCCAAGGCCACCAAAAAGATGGTCTTTTTCGAGATATCTCTCAACGAGGCTTGATCCATCGGTTCGAACTTACTAGTTCCTAAGAATTTCAGGACCACATCGAGATTCCAGGAAGGCGCTCTGTATTGGAGGTCCTTCCTTGTTCCAAAGGACCTTATGAGGTCTCTCAGATCTAGATTATTTATAATATCTAAACCTCTATGTCTAAATACTGAGGCCAACATACTCCGATACCCTTTAATAGTCTGAGTTGACAATTTTATTTCCTTCTTTAAGTATAAAAGGAAGTCGGTAATTTGGGTCACAGAGGTACTGGATGAAGAAATCTTCCGACTCTTGCACCACTTGCGAAAGATTTCCCACTTCGCCTGGTACACCTTAATAGTAGAGGCTCTTCTAGCTCCGGCCACCGCTCTGGCCGCCTCTCTAGAAAACCCCCTCGCTCTGACAAGTCTTTCGATAGTCTGAACGCAGTCAGACCCAGAGCGAGGGTGTTCTTGTGGTACCTGTTGAAGTGAGGCTGTTTGAGTAGATCTACTCCTTGCTGGAAGTGTCCTTGGTACATCTATTGTCCATTCCAGTACCTCTGTGAACCAATCTCGGGCCGGCCAGTATGGAGCTATGAGAGTCATTCTTGTCCCTTGACTCTCCCTGAATTTCTTCAAAACCTTTCCTAATATCTTGAACGGGGCAAAGGAGTAGACGTCTAGCCCCGTCCAATCTAGAAGAAAGGCGTCTACTGCGACTGCTTGACGGTCTGGGACTGGAGAGCAATAAGTCGTCAATCTCTTTGTCATTGCTGTCGCAAACAAGTCCACCACTAGGCGACCCCATAATTTCCACAGACGCTGGCATACTTCTAGATGAAGAGTCCCATTCTGTTGATAGAAGTTGACCTTCCCTGCTCAACAGGTCCGCTCTCACATTCTTCTCCCCTTGAATGAATCTGGTGAGAAGGGTTACGTTTTCCTTCTCTGCCCAAAGAAGGATCTCCTCCGCCAACTTGCAAAGAGAGATTGAATATGTCCCTCCTTGTTTGCGGATGTACGCCAGAGCTGTGGTATTGTCCGCGTTGACTTGCACCACCTTGTTGCGAATCACCGCGTTGAACTCTTTCAAAGCCAAGAAAATCGCCATCAGTTCCTTCCTGTTTATATGCCAAGCCGCTTCTTTCCTCCTTGCTCCAACGACCTGAAACTTCTTGATGTCCGAGAGTCGCTCCCCAGCCTGCGTCCGACGCGTCTGAGAACTCAATTACATGGTCTGGGTTCTTTTGCTGGAGCGACGCTCCCTTCGCTAACTTCCCCGGAGTTAGCCACCACCGCAATTCCTCTTTGATCTTGCGAGGAATTTGAAACAGGAAGGAATCTGGTTGCAATTTTCTTGGCCAGACTTGGTTCAAAAATATTTGTAGGGGTCTCATGTGAAGCCTTCCTAGAAAAACGAACCGTTCCAGGGACGAGAGGGTCCCCAGTAAGCTCATCCACTCTCGTGCTGAACATTGTTCTTTCTCTAGAAAGGCTTGAACTTTCCGGATGCACTGCTCTTGTCTGTTGGGAGACGGAAAAGCCCGAAAAGTCACTGAGGATGAATCAGAATCCCCAAATAAACTAGCTCCTGACTGGGGGTCATATTCGACTTTTCTAAGTTCACCATCAACCCTAACTCTTTCGTTAATGTTAACGTCATTTCTAAGTCCTCCGAACATTGCTTTCTTGATTGGCTCTTATGAGCCAATCGTCCAGGTATAGAGACACTCTTATTCCTAGAATGTGTAGCCACCACTTCGCCACGCTTGCCATCACTCTTGTAAAAACTTGTGGGGCTGTGCACAGTCCAAAGCAGAGGGCTTTGAACTGAAAGACCCTGTTCTGGATCACAAATCTCAGGTACTTCCTGGATCCTGCATGAATTGGGATATGAAAATATGCGTCTTGAAGGTCCAGGGTAACCATCCAGTCCCCTGGACGTACCGCTGCCAGTACTGAAATCGGTAGTCTCCATCATAAATTTTGTCTTCTCCACAAATAAGTTGAGTTGACTTACGTCCAGTACTGGTCTCCATCCCCCCGAGGGATTTCGTTACTAAAAACAGCCGGTTGTAAAATCCTGGAGATAGTGATCCGAACAGGTTCTATTGCTCCTTCTTGAGCATAGAAAGAACTTGTTCATGTAGTGCTTCTTGTTTCCCTGGATCGATGTGTATGAGCTCCAAGCTCTCTTGGAGATGTCGCAAGAGGTGGTCTCTTCAGAAAAGGGATCTTGTAACCTTCTTTGGCTACCTTGACGACCCAAGGATCTGCTCCCTTTTCTTGCCAAATCTCCCAAAACTTCTGGAGTCTGGCACCTACTGATGTCTGAAGGACTTGTTGTTCATTGTTTACTACTGGGTTTCGAACCCCTCTTGGACGGAGCTCTTCTTGCTCTGAAGGCAGGACGAGAAAAGGACTTGCCTCGAAAGGGCTGACTAGCTTGTCTTGATTCCGTTAGACGTCTTCTTAACCACCTTGTTGGGTAAAAATTTTCTTACCGAAGAAGTTAACAGATCCTGCGTCGCCTTCTGAGTTAGGGAAAGCGAAATATCCTTGATAATATCCGCAGGAAATAATTGATCCGAAAGTGGGGAATAAACCAAAACAAATTCGGATTTCTGGGCGTTAGAAAAACGCCCCCTTAGCAGCAAAAGAGCATCGGAGTGACCTTTTCTTTAAAACTTCTGCGGTGAAAAGAGATGCTAATTCATTCGCGCCATCCCTTAAGGCTTTGTCCATGCAGGACATAATACTGCTTGGGAGTTGAGAAGCCGTTGATTCATTATTTTCACTGTTCGTCCCAGAGCCCCCAAGGACCAATCAAGAAAATTGAAAACCTCGAAGGTCCGGAAAATCCCTTTCAAGAGATGATCTAACTCTGATGGAGACCACCACACTTTAGCCGAATTCAAGGCATGTCTGCGGGAACTGTCAACAATGTTGGAAAAATCCCCCTGGGAGGAGGCAGGAAAACTCCCAGGCCGAGATTTTCCCCGTCGCATACCAAATTCCGGACTTCGATGCCAATTTGGCAGGAGGGAAAGAGAACACAGTCTTGCCCGCTTCCCTCTTTTCCTTAACCACGTATCAATTCTTTGAAGAGCCTTCTTAGCCGTAATCGAAAACTTCATCTTCAAAACGAGGACTTCTTCGGAGTTTTATTCTTGGAGAATTGAGAAAGGGGTGATGTCGGAGCTGCAGGCTGAAAATCCCCTTCAAAAAGAGAAAGAAGGCAGTTCGTTAATTTCTTATAGTCTGAAGAAGGTGCTTCACCATCTTTTTCTTCCTCAGATTCTAAGTCTTCTATTTCCTCTTTCTGCCGAAGACACATCCTGTAAACCAAGGTCTTGCTGCAGAAAATCTTCTCCAACCTCTCGGGAAGAAGCCGGCTCCTGCCGCCTGCGTCCTGCGTCCTTCTGAGCTCCGAGGTTGCGTCCTGTTCCGGAAGCTTGCGTCCTGCTGCCAGAAACTTGCGTCCTGCTTCCTGTTTCCGTAACTTGCGTCCTGCGTCCTGCTCCCGTAACTTGCGTACTACCCGAGACTCCGAAGCGTGATGAGAAGGAGGCAAACCAGCATGCGTCCTTTTAGATGACTTGACGGGGAGAGATGCGTCCTTACGCCTCGTAGGAGGATGTTCCGATGTTCCCCACGATTTAACTAAATCGGCTAACCCTCCTTGCATCTCTTCAAGGAAGTTCCTAGTCTCTGTTTCCTGGCGGGAAGTCTGAGCAAGCGGAGAACGACGACGAGAAGGATCATCAAAACGATTAAAGAAATTCGATCCTGAGCTCTACGATAAGGAGAAGATACTGGAGAGACTGCTCCGTATTCAGAAGGAGGGCTCCTATCCAGAGAACCGGTCGTATACATGAGGTCTTGCGTCTTGTCTGACTTAAAGGATCTCCTCCTTTTAAACGGAACCACCTCTTCCTCATCACTAGAAGAGAAAATCTCGGGACTACTCCACCGCTCTTGAGGGTCACAGCTCATCTTGAGAAGACGTAGGTCTCTATGCGTCCTCTTCAGAGGACGTGAAACTTCCGCATAACGTCCATACTTGCCTGACGCAGCACTATCTGTAGGAGGAAAACACTTCCCAGTGTCGCCTTTTCTATGACGCACTGCTGCAGCCTGGGACGCAACAGGACTGCCTGAAGGGACGACTGATCGTAAGGGAACCCCTCTCGCCTCCCTTCGACTGTCGACATGCCTTCTCCCTTGGGTTCTGGGAGCTTGGCAGAGGCCTAGGTCTAGGAGCACGAGTGAGACGATCAGCCGCCCCCTCCATCTTACACTGACACTTTCAAACGTACCCACTTTGTCTGTAAGACGCTGAATCTGATCGCCCATTGACGCAAGGGCGGCAAACACTTTCACATAATTAGTATCCTCAGAAACAGCAGCAGGCGCAGGAGAGACCTGAGGAGAAGGATTAACAACTTCTACTTGGGAAGAAGGGGGAGAAATAACAGAAGTATTCAAGGCCTTACTAGAAGATTCCTGACCTCTCACTCCGAGGACACCGATCTTCTTACTCTATCCTTTTCTAGTCTCTCAACATATTTGTGAAAGTCTTCCACTCCTTCTCATTTAAACTTTCACACTCATTACATCTATTATCCCAAGTACACAAAACCTCTCTACACTTCTTACATACTGGTGTGAGGGTCTACGAGGCTTTCGGCAGTCTCACCTTGACACCTTCTTTCATACACACTCGAAATACTACACCAGAATCAGACATTATAAGAACTTCCAATCGCGATTGCCAATCCAACTTTCCAATACGATACCCAATAAACCATCCAAGTACAGCGAAAGTCAGCTAACGAGTTCGAATTCTAGCAGGGAACCAACAACGATGTTGCCGGTTCAGTGGCAGAAAAAAATCTGACGAAAATGGGAATGATTCCGAGCACCAGCGCCACGGGAGCGGGGTGGCGATCACCTGAACTACCAGTGATCTAGCGGGTGCCGCGAGTTTTGAAAATTCTGCCAGTGCGAACAGAGAATATAGCTATATATATACCTGCCAGGTAAGTGTCATACATGAAATTTAGGTTTATTTCAACTGTAGCCATTCCCTCTCCTGGAAAAGAAATAGATTGGTCACCTACAAACAATGCATGAAGAATGTCACGGGGGATCACCGAAGAAATCCTATCTATTATTAATGACATTTCCTTTTTCAAAGTCAAAGAATACCATCACGGATGCTGGCTTGCAAACAGACGACTTCTTGCAGTTCACCATGATCCCCAGAATGTGAGAAAACGCCAGAACTGTCTCAGTGGAGACGAAGCAGTTCCACCGAGGGCGTCAGTATCAGCCAATCGTCTAGGTAATGCAATAGACGAATGCCCTGGCGATGAGCCCATGTCGACACTAGGGTGAACACCTGAGCGAAGACTTGCGGAGCTGTGGAGAAACCAAAACATAGGACCTTGAATTGGAACACTGTCCACTACAACAAGACGAAGATACTTCCTAGACAACGGATGGACTGGGATCTGGAAGTATGTGTCTTTTAGGTCAATCGTCACCATATAATCCAGAGGACGAATGGCCTGTCTGACCGTGCTGGGGGTCTCCATCCTGAATGGGGTTTGTTAAACAAACTTGTTCAGGGCTGAGAGGTTGATGACTGGTCTCCAGCCTCCAGACACCTTCTTTACAAAAAAGGGTCGACTGAAGAAGCCTAGACTTGCTGAGAGGCTCCTAAAGAGCATCCTTCCCAAGCATGTCTTGGACTTCCACCTGAAGGGCAAGATCCTTTGTCGATCCCTGACGATAGGATGATGACATCTTCAGGGGTCAAATCAGAGGAGGGGGAGAGTTGATGAACAGGACAAGCACCCCGAGGGGCGCAACAAAGAAGGTCGAATGCCGACGTACGACCTTTCGGAGACGTACTTGGAGCTTCTCCTAGGCCGTTTACCTTCCAGACGAGACTGATGATCTCGCGGAAGCTGGTTTCAGCTGCCGCATCTTCCGGAACAACTGGAGCAGCTGGTTCCAGAAGGTAGCCAGCCAAATCGTCGGTTGCCACGTGAAAATCATCCTCCCTCTGCATTGATGCACCCGGGCGTGAATGAGAGGGGTCCAGCCTTGAAGAAGAATGCTGAGTCTCTAGTTGTTCACGAAGGGCAGCAGAAGGTCAAGGAGCCGAGGCCCCCAGAGCCACAGGAGCCCTCGGAGGCTCGGAATCGTGAGGGCGATTCTTCGCTGCTTTCCAAAGGTCCTTATGCCCTTGTCGGACAGCCCCTTGTGAGAAGGGGATGGTGGAGTTGGAGGGCGCCTGTCTGCTTCTGGCGAGGCTGGAGGAGAGGGGAGATGGAGCCCTCTCTGCAAGCACTGTTGGAGCCCTGTCAGGAGGATCTTGGCTGGGTTCGAACTCTATGGGCGAGATATGATACTTCTCTACCAGGGAACAAGCCCTTGAAGATCGAGAACCTCGAAAGGTTGGAGGTCTGGACTCGTAAGGAGGATGCACAGGATGCCTTTACTTCCAGAGCCTCTTGCCTCCTGACATTAAGCACTCGTGGCAGCTCAGGGATAGTAAATCCCCTTAACTGCTCTCCCAACTTCCCAAGAGAAATCGGAAGGGGGGCTGGAAGGTCTATGAAAGAAAAGGGGCCTGCTTGTGGCCTTGTTCTCGAGGAAGAGTCGGGGAACGACGACCTCTGATCAATGGTGAAGCCTATATGGCTGCCTTTTGGAAGGCTGGGTTGCAGCTTTACGAATATCCCGAGGTGGAGATGGGACCTTCGGAGGAGGAGCAGATGATGGAAGTTCCGAGGACGGGCACTCTGACTCGGACGCCTCCGTTTTCCCTATCGTGTGTATCCACAAGAGCACGTGTCAGTGCAGGCGCGTACACAGGTTCTGAATGCGCGTAAGCGTGAGCAGGTGAATGGCGGGCATATTGGTGCGAGGGAGAACGCCTAGAGCTGCAGGAGTTAGAACACGGTGGAGAGCGTCGACACTCTACAGGTGAAATTGCACTTCTTGTTGCATGAGTAGATGAAGAAGAACGTTCCAAAGAAGGAGCGCACCTAGGGTGTGATACTGGAGACCGAGCGTGCCTGCTGGAGTTTAGAAAAATGCTCTGGTGATGCGCGTTGGTGCGCACAGGCAGTAGTGTGTCTCGGTAAGCGCTTATACTGTTGCTGAGGCAGCGGTGAAGCAGTCCATTGGGTAATGCGCATTACAGGTGAGCGTTGTCTAAAGGAAGTATACGCAATCACGCGTGCTGTCCAGGAGTAACGCAGCGCGAAAATAAATGGTGCGTATCAGGAAGTATTTCTCGCTGTATTGCCGCTTGCACAGGTGTAGAAAGGGGGCGCATGTTGTCCCCAAGAGGGAGAGACAGTTTCTCTGCGACCTCTCTCCAATGAAGGCTCCTGTGTGCGAGCAGAAGCATCACGCACTGCAGGGGAGAGTTAAAATGATATTGTTATAATACAATAAAGTTTCATACATACTTACCTGGCAGATATATACATAGCTAAGACAGAAATTCAAATTTCGCGCCTACTCGCTACCGGTAGGTCAGGTGATCTACCTGCCTGCCCTGGGCGGCAGGACTAGGAACCATTCCCGTTTTCTATCATATTTTCTCCTCTTCCACCTGTCTCCTCGCGGGGAGGGCTGGGTGGGCCATTAATCGTATATATCTGCCAGGTAAGTATGTATGAAACTTTATTGTATTATAACAATATCATTTTCATACAATGAACTTACCTGTCAGATATATACATAGCTGATTGGCACCCTTTGGTGGAGGGTCAGGGACAGCTAATATGGAATAGACAGGTAAACAACATATGTTGTAGGTATAAAAGAAAAAACCTTGGTTCCTACCTGATAGGTGGTAGACTTCGTGGCTGTAGCCCGGTAGTCTGCATCACCTCAAGACTTTAGCGAGATATTAGATCTATGGCTAGAGTTCTTGTGGGTCTGTCGATGGGTATAAGAACCGCTTACTCGGCAGAGCCTAAAAGGACTTGTCAATGGGTACTGGACCACTTCTATGACAACACACCTTGTGAAGGAGCATAACCAATCCCGACCACCTGATCCTAACCACCATGTTAGTATAGTAGAATTGTTCTGAGTTATCCCCGAACTCATAACAAACAACCCATAACTCGAAACGAAAAACTCATTCATACAAAAACTCAAAAAAAAAAAATTTTAATACTCCCCTAAAAGATATCACAAGAGTTCCTTACTGAACAACAGTGACTGGCCGCCAGTGCAGCACCGAGCCCTCTTTGTCAGCAGAAATCTAGAACATATCTAGTAGAGGGTATGTACAAATTTAAGGATTGGTGTTTGCTCCCATACCCAGGTATTGTATCCGCCGATACAAATGGTCCCAGAGAAAAAACATTTCTCGTAGGTCACGCGAACGTCTTTAAGATAGTGAGATGCAAAACTGAATTGCACCTCCAATATGTCGTGTCAATGATTTTCTTTAATGACATATTCTTCTGAAAAGAGAGAGACGTCGCCACTGCTCTAACTTCATGGGCTTTTACTCTTAAAATCGGAAAAGAGTCGTCAGGACAGAACTTGTGAGCATCCGTAATAGACGCTCCTAATGAAGAAAGCTAATGCGTTCTTAGACATGATTATTGTGGGGTCCTTAATCGAACACCAAAGACTTTGTCTAGAGCCTCCCATTTGTTTCTTTCTTTGTAAGAAGAACTTCAAGGCTCTTACCGGGCAAAGAGACCTCTCTGTTTCTCTCCCTACTAGACTCGATAAGCCTTTGATCTCGAATCTCTTGGGCCAGGGATTCGATGGATTTTCATTCTTCGCTAGAAACAGAGTTCTAAACGAGCAAAAGGCCGAGTCTTTGTTAAAGAAAGCCGACTTCATCTTCTAGGGCATGAAGTTCGCCAACTCTTTTTGGCTGTTCGCCAAAGATAGGAGAAACAAGCATTTTCTTGTTATATCCCTGAACGAAGCTACGTGGGGAGGCTCAAATCTGTCAGACGAAAGGAACTTGAGAACTACGTCCAGGTTCCAGCTGGGTGGGAGTTAGTTCCTTCGATTTTGTCGTTTCAAACGATCTAATCAAGTCGTGCAGATCTTTATTGTCAGCAATGTCTAGGCCTCTGTTTCTAAATACTGCCGACAGCATGCTCCTGTATCCTTTGATTGTCGAAACAGACAAATGAGAGACCTCTCTCAAGAACAATAGGAAATCGGCGATTTCGGTTATAGAGGTACTGGAGGAGGACAACTTCTTAGACTTACACCACCTTCTGAATACCTCCCACTTCGACTGATAGACTCGTCTAGTGGAAGCTCTGCGGGCTCTAGCGATAGCGCTTGCAGCTTCGCGAGAAAACCCCCTTTGCTCTGACAAGTCTTTCGATAGTCGAAAGGCAGTCAGAGCGAGAGCGGGGAGGTTTTGATGAAACCTCTCGAAGTGTGGCTGTCTGAGAAGATCCATCCTTTTTGGAAGGGATCTTGGGAAGTCTACTGTCCACTCCAGCACCTCTGCAAACCAATCTTGTGCTGGCCAAACGGGGCTATCAGGGTCATCCTTGTCCCGTTGGACGCTACGAACTTTCTCAACACTTGTCCCAGGATTATGAAAGGGGGGAAAGCGTACACGTCCACATGAGACAGTCCAGCAGGAAGGCGTCGACCACGAGAGCTCTTGGGTCTTCCACCACTGAACAAAAGACTTCCAGCCTTTTGGAAAGGAATGTGGCGAACAGATCTACGTGAGGAGTGCCCCAAAGATCCCAAAGACTCTGACACACCTCTGAATGAAGAGTCCATTCTGTGTGAAGGACCTGGCTTCTCCTGCTCAGGTCTGTCCGCCCTGACGTTTCTCGTCCCCTGAACAAACTCTGTTAGGAGGGCGATGTTTCTTTGTGAGGCCCAAATTAGCAGATCTCTTGCTATCTCGTAAAGCGACACTGAGTGTGTTCCTCCCTGCTTCCGAATGTAGGACAGGGCTGTAGTGTTGTCCACATTCACTTGGACCACACTGTTCGTCACAAAGGGTTCGAAGAACTTTAGCGCTAAGTGAACTGCTAGAAGTTCTTTGCAATTTATGTGCCAGGACACCTGTGCTGCCTTCCAGGTGCCTGACCACTTCTCTCGGTCCTAGTGTTGCTCCCAACCTTCTCCGATGCGTCGGAAGGAATACAACACTCGGCTTGGGTTCGGAACTTCCAGAGAAATTCCCTTGTTCTCTTTTAGAGGGGACAACCACCATTGCAGGTGTGGTTTCATCTCCATTGGAAGGGAGGAAAAACTGTCGGAGAGAGAAGTCCCGTCTTCCAGTTCCACGATCTCCTAGGAAAAACTGAAGAGGGCGAAGATGTAGTCTTCCTAGAGGAAAGAACTGTTCGAGCGAGGAAAGGGTGCCTAGTAGGCTTAACCATTCCCTCGCCCGAAGTTCGTTCTTTCCCTAAGAAAGAGAGAGACTTTTTCCAAGCCTCTCACGATTCTCTCTTGCGAAGGAAATACTCGAAAAACCCCGAGAATCCATCTGAATCCCCAGATAGACCAAGTTCTGTCTGGGAATCAGCTGTGACTTCTCGAGGTTCACGAGTAGTCCAACGCCTTTATCAGATCTAGGGTCAAAAAGAAAGGTCCTCCAAACACTGTCTCTCTGTTCTGGCCCTGATGAGCCAATCGTCCAAATATAGAGAGATGTTGACGCCTTTGAGGTGAAGAAACCTCGCCACATTCTTCATCAGGCTTGTGAAGACCTGAGGAGCTGATAGGCCGAAACACAAGGCCCTGAACTGAAAGATCCTTCCCCCCGTCATGAAACGGAGGTAACTTCTTCGACGAAGGGTGAATCGGGACATGAAAATAGGCGTCCTGGAGATCCAGCGACACCATCCAATCTCCTTGACGTAACGCCGCAAGGACTGAGGCCGAAGTCTCCATAGAGAACTTCTCCTTTCGAACGAACTTGTTCAGAGCGCTGACATCTAGAACTGGTCTCCAGCCCCCCGAGGCTTTCGCAACCAGGAAAAGCCGATTGAAAAACCCCGGAGAGTTTTTGCTCTAGAACCAGTTCTATAGCTCTTTTGTCCCACATTTGATTCACCATCAGACGAAGAGTATCCCTCAGTACAGGGTCCCTGTATCTGGCTGACAGTTCCCGCGGAATGGTCGTTAGTGGAGGACTGTCTTGGAAGGGGATAAGATATCCCTTCCTGATTATGGACATGGAAGAGGCGCTGAGTTTATGAAGTGACCAGGCGTCTGCAAATTCGAGAAAGCCTTGGCCCCACTGGTGTTTGGAGGCTGTCTGTCTCACCTTCCCTTTCTTAAAGGGACGGGAAGGAGCCTTACCTCTCCTCTCAAGACCTCTTCTCTTAGAGGTAGCTCTGGAGAGAGGCCCCTCCTCGAAAGGGCTGAACCGTAGAAGTCGGTCCTTTCTTGTCAACAGAAACAAGAGGTCTCTTCTTCCTTGCAGTTTGCAGGAGAAGATCCTGAGTCGCCTTCTCAGTCAGTGATCGAGAAAGTCCTTCACTAACTGAGAAGGAAACAGGAAGTCAGACATGGGAGACGAAAACCAGGGCTGCTCTCTGTGAGGGAGAAACCGCCTTGGTTAGGAATGAACTAAAAATACTCCTCTTCTTAAGGAGTACTGCTCCGAAAAGAGAGGAGGAGTTTCTCCCGATCCGTCTTGTACCGCCTTGTCAATACAAGCAAGAATACTGAGAATGACTTCGGGGTCAAGACCATCCGAGTCATGAGCTTTCTTAGACATCACCCCAACCGGGACCAGTCTAGGAAATTAAACACTTCCAAATATGGAAGAGCCCTTGAGGAGATGATCCGTCTTCCGAAATAGCCCAAGACACGCGAGCTCCATTCAAAGCGTGTCTCCTTGACGAGTCAACCAAGGTTGAAAAGTCCGCTTCGGCTGCCGCTGGAAGAGAAAGGGCCCATGTTCTCCCCAGTTCGGTACCGGAAACCTCTCTTGCCAGAAAGAATGGCTGGAGGCATTACAGAAGGTGGGTCCTGCCCAGATCCTTCTTAGACAACATCCATTTGTCTAAGGACTGAAGCGTTCTCTTCATAGAGATCGTAGGTCTCATCTTCAAGACCGACGAAGACTTAGGCACAATCGCACTCGAAAACAGTGATCGAGGCGAAGGAGGAGCGGCAGGAGTTAAAAGAATCTCCGTATTCTCGTAAAAGAAGGTCAGTTAGAACTTTATAGTTCGAGACTCCTTCTCTCCCGTCACCCTCTTCTTCCGAATCTATTTCCTTTCCACCTTGTGGAAGAAATCGGCCTGAAAAACGAGAGGGGATCTTCATCCCGTTCTCTCTCTACTGGTGACAAACTCCTACTAGGAGAGGGGCTCATAGAGTGAACCGACTCTCTCTCACGTCTAAAAGAAGTCTCGCGTCTGCTTGACTTCTCGTGCTGAAGCAGTCCTCGCGCTTGGCTGGCGCCTCGCGCTTGTCTTGGCGCCTCGCGCTTGGCTTGGCGCTTCACGCTTGGCTGGAGCTTGTAGCCTGGCTGGCATCTCGCGCCTGGCTGACGTCTCGCGCTTGTCTGGCGGCCTCACGCAACTACCTCGCGCCTGGCCTGAATCCTCCGCGCTTGGCTGGCGCCTCGCGCTTCTTTGGCTGAATCCTCACGCCTAACTTGGCCGGCCTCGCACCTGGCTGGCGCCTCAGGCCTGAGCGTATCCTGATCTCGAGCAACTCGCTCGGATAGATCCTGACGTTTGTTACGACTCTTCGTGCCTGGAAGACGTCCTATGTCTGGGCGGACGCTTCACGTCCTTGGCTGGAGAAAGAAGACGAGAACTTCTTAATAGGAAGTCTAGCGTCCTTCTTGCGAGGGGGATCCCTTTGAAAGAAACTCCCAACCAAAGAGGCAATCTGCTCTTGAACTGCAAGCAAAATCCTCTTGGAAGCCACCCCAGCGTCCTCTTCAATAGAAGAAGCAGGAGAACTCGAAGGGAGTGCGATCATCAAATACAAGCTCTAGGAGGCGATCGAAACCAGCTTAGCCTTCTTGATAGAAGAAGGAGCTTCCTCCGAGAAGCGCTCCGGGCTCGAGTCGAACAGCGCGCTCTTTCCAATGCCTTTTCAGTGGCCTAGAAAGATCAGAGTCCTTCCACCCTCGGTTTTAGGTGAAGGAGGAGAAATCCGGACGACGAGGAAACAATCTCGTAGGACGCTTCTATTTGAGCGGTCCTGAGCAGACTGTAA
>NC_061103.1:50948142-50983142 GCF_015104395.2 Macrobrachium nipponense
TTGTAATCAGCACAACAAAAATGTTATTGTAATGATACAATTAAGTTGTTCATACTTACCTGGCAGAATATATATATAGCTGTATTTTTCCGAATCCGACAGAAATTTAAACACTTACGCACACGCAGTGGGAGTCGGTGGTTAGTACCCATTCCCGCCGCTGGGAGGCGGGTATCAGGAATCATTCCCATTTTCTATTCATAATTTTTATTTCCACTGTCTCCTGAGGGGAGGTGGGTGGGTACTTGATTATATATATCTGCCAGGTAAGTATGAACAAACTTAATTGTATCATTACAATAACATTTTGTTCATGAAACTTACCTGTCAGATATATATATAGCTGAATCCCACCTTTGGTGGTGGGAGTAGACAGAATAGAAGATTTTAGGAAACATATATATGCAGATAATTGATATCTTGATTCCTTACCTGTTAGCATAGCTGACTTCGGTGTTTACTGCCGCGTAAGTCTGCTTGTGCTACTAGAGTTGCCAGCGAGGTAGAGACCTATATAGCTGGTGCACTCCAGATGATCTGTCAACAGGGGCGAGACCACGACGTGACTAGACCATATTGACCATACCATGAGGGCTAAGAAGTAAAATAAATATATATATAAAAGTATATATCACCACCTGACCCACCTAGCCAAAGTTAAGGTGTGTTAACTAAGGCTTAAGAGTTAAGAAGTCACCGTTGTCGGCGACTCAACTACTAAATTAAGAGCTCTTCCTAACATTTTCTACAGGATAGGATGAGTGGTACTTCTTGCCCCCAAGATTGTGTCCGCAGACACGTATGGCCCTAGCGAGCAGCAGATCTCATATGCCATCTTCACATCTCGCAGGGAGTGTGAATTGAACACAGAGTTGCTTCGCTAAAACATGGTACTCAGGATGTTGCTGAGTGCCATGCTCTATTGGAATGCTTCCGAGGCCAGCGCCCCTCACCTCGTGAGCATTCAAATCAAAAGATTTCAAATCTTTGTGCAAACACAAAGAAGGAGCTTTTTTGAAAGAACCTCCTTAACAATAAAGCCAGGGTGTTCTTCGATATGGGCAAGTCTGGTCTTTTTGGAACACTGCAGATTGTCCGTACGACTTCGACTTTCTTGAGTTTTATGTAGATAAAACTTGAGAGACCTGACAGGGCACAGGACTCTCTCTGGCTCCTGCCCACTAACTTGTGCCATCCTTGCTTCCAAGCTCCTGGCCCAAGGACAAAACGGGTTTTCCATTCTTAGGCCATAACGAAAAGCTTAGAGAGCACACCGCCTTGTGTTCTCTAAAGCCAAACTTGTGACGATGGCTTAAAATCTCACTAACCTCCTTGTCGTATCTAGGGTGGTTAGAAAAATGCCTTCCTGATCACATGCAAGAAGTTAACAGGTAGGAGATGTTCGAATGCTTTGACATCAAGAACTTCAGACTATGTCTAAGTTCCATATTGAAAGCTTCGATCTGGACATGCACAGTCAGTCCGTCTGTACTAACGTCAGGTGACCGACAGTTGACCAGTCAGACGAATCCAAGGACAGCAAGGCTGTACCCTGAAGACCATAAGGCACTATTCTTCGCTGAAGGATGAGTGTTTGGACTGCCTGGGCGATTCAAGCTAAGCAAACCTTGGGGGGTGTATCAACGCAACCCAACGTCGTTAGCGAATCAACTCCTGAGCCACTCCTGACTCGAGCTTCTGGTGCCAGGAGAAAGGAGCGAGGAGCAAAAGGCGATTCAGTCCGAAGGACGAATGCCTGACAGTCAACCTGGTCTCATGTTAAACGATCATCGGGGGTATAAACGCAACCGACTTCGTCAACAAGAAACTCAGGGCTACTATATGTCTCCTGATCTCGCACGAGTGTCTGACTCCGAGAAAACAGGTGAGACAAAAGTAGATGGTGAGCGAGTTTCGAGATTTCACAGACTCAAAGATCGTGAAGGGCTTTGTTGTTTGACAGAAGCAAATCTCTGAGCCCAAAGCCGTCAACAACATATTTGCGTATTCTTTAATAGTTTTATGACTGCCAGCTTATCCCATTCTTCAAACGGAAAGGAAGACTGCAATCTTATGCTGTCAACATCTCGATAGTCTGAACGTAGTCAGACTCAGAGCGGAGAGGTTATAGGTACCTTTCGTGTTAAAGGAGACCGACTCTCTCGGAAAAGGTCCTTGGAAGGACGTGACCTCTGTGAATCTAGGGTCTTGAAGGCCAACATGGGGCGATTAGCGTCATTGTCGCTCCCTGTGATGATATAAATCATCTTATTACATTTCCTAAGTGATTGAAAAAGGGGAAAAGAGACTAAACATCCATCCCCGTTCAATATCATAGGATGGCGTTTAATGTTACCGCTCCCGGATCGAGAAAAGGGAGCAGAGAAGAAGAAGCCTCTTCGTCCTCAACCTAGCGAAGAGATGAATGAAAGGACGTCCCTAAAGTCTCCACAACTCTCAACATACTTCTAAAGAAAGATTCCACTCGAAAGTCAGTAGTTGCTGCCTTCGATCGAGACGATTCGAACGGACTTTTGCAATCCTGTAACGAACCTCTAGAGGATCGTTCCATTCTACGCCTGTTGTTATAATAGGCTCTTTCTCGTAAACCCGAACCGGGACCGAGAGAAGATACTTCCTAAGATATGAGAGAGCTGTGGAAGATCAGAGTTGATATGGACCATGGTTCCAAAAACTCGTTTCGAGGACTGGAGGGACGACTGAATTGCTTCCACTTCTTTCAGATTATGATCCAGGACATCTGAAACCCTCTCCAGATGTCCGGCACCTTCTTTCTATCACCTCAAGAGATACTTAACGCACCGAGAGATGTTCAGAATCATTCCTAGATCTTTAATAAAATTTCAGTTTCCCGTAGGAAAAAACTGTAGAGGTCTGAATTGCAGTCTATTCAGGGAAACAAACTTCTTTAGGAAGGAAATGGTCCCCAGCAAGCTCATCCATTCCCTCACACAGTATGTTTACTTCCCTAATAAGGCTGCGCTTTGCCTAAGCAAGAGAGCATATAATAGTGCAATGTTGTGGTAGACTCGTAGTCCTATACCGTGCGGTAACGAGCACCGAAAGGAGTAAGATATCTCTGTAGAAACATATTAAGGCCAAACGAATGCAATGTTTATTCATTCATGTAAGAAATCCACCCCTCAATCTTAGGCTAAAGTCCGTGATTGTAGGGCAGAGATACAGTCGTCAGTCAATCCCGCAGGAGAGAGAGAGACGTAACTGCCAGAACAGAGATACGGTTAGTCAGTCAATCCCGCAGGAGAGAGAGACTTAACCTACAGCGCATGACAGCGAACGAGTTGGTACTGGCTCGTTTGGACTGGAGTCTGGAGGAGAGGAGTCAGAGGACAGTGACAGCAGCAGCTTACGGATCGTCCGTCATCGTCGTCTCTTAACTTTATGCCTGGGTTGCCAGCTACCCTATTCTATGAAGAAAAAGGTCCGTTGTTATTTTTAGCATAAAGAGACTCTCAAGCTGGTATATTTAAGCGAAACAGAAAAACGCTAAATATACAGATGCGTTTGTGTCGTCAGAACACTACATACCAACGGTAAAGAATAAATCGGAAACTCCTGGAAGGCTGCAGGGAGTAACGATTAAATGTCCTTAAAATGGACCATAGACTCTCGTTGCCATCCGAAGAGGTAACTACAGCAAGCGTATATGACTTGAACCAACCAGAAATAAAATAACGCAAGGCAAAATATGAAATTAATCACAATAAAGTTTGCATACTTACCTGGCAGACATATATATAGCTGAATTCAGAAATACAGCTACATACATATCTGACAGGCAAGTTTCATGAACAAAACTTAGGAGAATCGAAGCAGTCAGCTCAAGCTTCTTATGTTATTGGACATAAGCGTTCATTGACGTAGTCTACAAGTCTATTTCTTGTACGAGTCTGCGAATGACGAATGAGAGCTCTTCCGAATCTTGTCAATAAGAGCTTATTCGCTTACGCAATATCAAGTTAATGAGACGTTTGTCAATGAGAACTAACCCATTTACGGGACAAAGAGATATTTTGTCAATGAGGGAATACCCACTTACTTGACAAAACGATAGTATATTGTCATTGGGGGAAAGTCACTGAATTGACAAAACGTAATCCAGGAAGTCGAGCATTTTATTTTCCGATTCCTGTCTCAAACGAGGAAGGGGCAAGAATCCTGTTAAGAGACTGGGCTTACGTCAGGTAGAACGACGATGTTCAATTCGGCAGCGTAGTCCCGACTAGGAACTAACAAAATCTATCATCTTGAAAAGCCCTTTCAGATGGGCTAAAAAGCTGGCAAAATTATCCTGGGAAGAGGAAGAAACTCTCCAACCAGCTTCCTCTCCCGTATCACAACTAATGCCTGCTAAAGCTTAAAATTTATTGGCAGTATGGCAAAGGCAGTCCTGTCTTGCGCTTTCCTGAAGAGCGTACTTTTGATGAGTGCCTTTGCAAGAATCCTACTGAACGTTGCCGAGAGTCCTGACGTGCAGGACATCGAGCCTTTATAACCCGTAACTGCCTTATCGCAAAGTCTTGACTGCGGTAGTGGCAACTTAAATTTATTGGCAGAATGGCAAAGCTTGCGGTAGAGCAAACGAGAACTTCCCTTGAGCTTTCCTTAACTCCATCCACCTATGCGAAAAGCAATATTAATTGACAGAGACCTCTTGAACTCACGAAACCCGATGTCTTGCTGGGTTTCGAAGAAGAAGTTGTCTGTTCACTTTAAGCTTACTCCGAAGCACTGCCTACTTCATATTCTTTGCAGGTGAGGTAGAAGGTATCATCGAAGGTAGAGGTAAAATTCTTTTAAGCCCAAATCTGAAACAAGAGCTTGAAGAGTTCAACAGAAACGTTCAGCCAGGCGACACACCTGGCGTGCGCTGGTGCACGCTCGGCGTCCACTGGAGCGCGCTCGGCGTCCACTGGAGCGCGCTCGGCGTCCACTGGAGCGCGCTCGGCGTCCACTGGCGCGCACGCTCGGCGTCCACTGGCGCGCGCTTGGCGTGCACCCGCGCGCGCTGGCTTGGGCGTCCGCTCTCAAAAGCTTACTGCTACTATGACTTCTTTTACGTATTTCTCGGTGGAAAGACGGACACGAGTTCAGGCGACGTTCGCCTTCTTACTTCTCACTGAAACGCATAACGAGAGAGAGAGAGAGAGAGAGAGAGAGAGAGAGAGAGAGAGAGAGAGAGAGGACGTGAAGCGTCCTCTTCTATAAAGCTTCTATTTAGAGGGCGCGAGTCCATCCGAAAGCTCCAACCCCTGCGCGGGGAGGACGCTTCGGAGGACGAGAAGCAATCCTTCAGGATTCGTGCACGTGCACGCACTTAGGCAGTCTGGGGTGGGGATTTTCATCAGAAACTGCCGAAGGCACGCCAGATCGGTGGGGGTTCCTCGTAACCCTCCTTCGGCTTTCGACATGCTCTCTCCCTGCGTTCTGGGAGTCAAGCAGAGGTCCCGGCCTAGAGGCGAAACGAGGCCGATCTGACGCACCCTCCACTACACAAGGGGTATCACTGCACTTCTGCACTTCACTTTTACTCTCTAAAGCAAGCACTTTCGATTCTAAGTTACGAATCGAAGGAGTATCAGAGAAAGGGCAATTTCTCTACAGACACTGCTTAGGGCCCGAAGGCAACACTGCAGGGTTAGGAGTAAACAATTACAGAAGTAGCACTTCACAGCAATGAAGGAGAGCGAGCACCTCTCGTAGACATATACATAGCCTGTAGGCCATACTACAGGGTTATGCAAAATAAAAGTCTACAGGAAGGTTAGCAGGTTCACTACCCTGACTTTTGTTACTGATTAATTGCGTACATACGAATCATACGTCTTCCTTACGGAATTAGACATGTTTACTGATTAATTGCGTACATACGAATCATACGTCTTCCTTACGGAATAGACAAAGTCTCACACTCCTTACATGACAAATCTCAACAAAGAAGCAAGACCCATCCCCACGTACATACCAAATGCGAATCTACCGAAGCTTTCGGTAGCCACCCCCTATCTTTGCAGACACCCCGTCTGAAACTAGCCTAACTAGATTCAGATATTTTATGCAAAAATGAATCAAATTCAAATCAATTTAAGATAGCGTATGCCTAGCCACAAATCCAAGTGAATAAATCAAAGACATTAGGATACTTAGCGGCAATGAAGTTTCCAAAATCCTAAGACGGAGGTACTGAAAACATGTGTTTTCAGCACCGGCGACAGAAAAATTATGAATAGAAATGGGAATGATTCCTGATACCCGCCTCCCAGCGGCGGGAATGGGTACTAACCACCTGACTCCCACTTGCGTGTGTCGTAAGTGTTTAAATTTCTGTCGGATTCGGAAAATACAGCTATATATATATCTGACAGGTAAGTTTCATGAACAAACAACATTTTGTTGCCTATATTACTGAAAGTATTAAACTTTTTATTCCCGGGGTCATGGTTTGAACTGAATTCATTCTTACCTTGTAATCGGTGGTTTTTATCCTTACTGCCATCACAACTGAAACTCCACAGTGCTTATTTGATTGTTATTATACACATTTTGGTCTCAGTTCACTCCACATTGCACTTTAAACCGGTTGCTGTTCCTGGTTCCTAAGCGCGCGCCACAAACACAGTTACGAACAGCAGACGATGAAACTGCAAAGTTTTATTCCCTAAATTGTTTACTTTACTCGTTATTTAGTGCAAATTTACTTTGTTATTCAAAAATTTTAATTTAATTCATGTATATTATCCCTTTTTTGCAACCAAATTACCACGAAAAATTACAGATATTTCTAAAGTACATACAATCAAATGTTTCTAACATTTTCGTACATCTGGCTGCTGAAAACCATAGAGGAACGACTACGGATAAGTTTTTTTTTACTTTTTTGTTTTTGCTAGCACTTTTCATTGATTTCAGTCTATATTAGTATTTTGAATTTCTTTAATAACCGTATGCCAGAAATAAATGTAACCTTTAATGTTTGCATGCTAAGAATGGCAAAATCATCATTGCCACATTAGTGGAGGCTTCACACATACGCCGTCTCATTATTATAAAGTGTTTCCATGAATTCTAGTTGTCATATTAATGCAATAATGATAAAATTGCTTTAATATTCATGTATATATACTTCCAATACATAGCCTAATTTCACCAATTTCAACGTTTTGAGTGTAGTCTTATACCCAGTTTGGAGGGTCAACATATACCGAATGGCAACAGAGAGAGAGAGAGAGAGAGAGAAAGGAAGGCGAAGGAACGAAGAAGAAAAGGGGTGGCAGTGGAGGGGGGGGAGGAGAGGGTAGGTGGAGCTTTATACGTGTGTTCGTATCCATTTCTGCATAATGGAGTTTATGTCTCTTGGTATGAGGACAAGTGTCGTTATTCTTTACGATTAGTGATTCACGATACCCTTATAAATTACGGCACTGGGTGTAATGCAATTTAGCAAAATCTCGTTCTGATACGAGTATTAGTTACAGAAATAGGTATTGCCCAAAAACGTGCTTGCACTGTCTCTGAAACCCATAGTGGGTATGCTGCTTAGTTGTCAATCAAGTTTTTTGTAATCAAGTATTTTTTACAAGCTAGCTATTGAATAAATTTGTATTTTTCTCAATCAAAACATATGCCCCTCAATGCTAACTTCCCTCTTTTAACGACTTTCTGGTCATTGCAAATTCAGCCCCATAATTTCTTATGGTGCGAAAACAGAGGCGCAGGGACCGAAAACGATTGCGTCACACTACGGCGATAATCCGGCAGTAAATCATCTTCATATATCCAAAAAGTAAATAATAAAGATATATATGCGCATTACGATTATACCAATTACATGAAGAGCTGATAATCTGCATGAATAACTGGTAAACTGTTCTGCAAGAAAGTTGAGTAAAGCAATTATTTAAAATAGGTACGAAAGTCAAGATGTCGTGACGTCATAATACAGGACTTAAAAGAACGTTTTAATTCCAAAAAATAATTACTTAAATTTGAGTCAGAATCTAGTTACTTTTTCAATAACGAATATTTTCAAATTAATCATCATAAATATGTAAAATATTGATGTTTTACTATTTATCTAAAAAATGATCAAAGTGCACTCTTCGTCGTCGTCTTCTACAAAACAGTTCTTTACTCGGTGAGGAAAAGTTTTCCGATTGTTGTGATGAAAGTGCCCCAGCGTCTGTGGGTACAAGTGGTGTGCTGATTTATCACAGGAAATGGTTAGTTTATTGACACAAGCGACTCCGTAAACATTGAAATGGCGTCAATCTTCTAAATACCTCGAGTTGTAAGTAAAAATGTTGAACGCGTTTTGGTGAGATTTGCACTACGTTTGAGACCGTTTTCAGTACCCTCTGTTTAAATCTTAAAATTTGGCCTTAATTTCTAACTTTGGAGAAAATACTTACTTCGAAAGGAGAGTAGAGGTCTTTAGCTCCGTTTCTCACCAACAACAAGTCGCGACTGATGCCCATCTCCAGTGTCAGGACGCGTTATAATGTACTTTTTCGGAGGGTGGCAAGCGTTGATTGTAGGTGGCCTGCTTGGCCGTCCGTGATGTTTTACCCTACTATTCCGCGGCAGTCTAGACTATGGAAGTTGCGGTTTTCTATAGTTTTACCTCCTGAACAAGAATTTAGTGTAATATTTAGAATTAGGTACCATTATTATATCAGTATCGTAATTCTATAGGGTAAATGACCGAACGGCAACATAGCAGCCACCTCTCACGGAATGTGGCCGCTTATCGAAAGAGCGCTGGAATTATGTCATTTTTCTGCAATTTAGAAGAAAACTTACTTTGAGAAGAACGTAGATGTCTCCGTGTACTGCCTGGATGGGCCACCACTCTTGACTGAATTCAAGTCGGTACTTTTTCGTGAAGGTGGCCGCATTCCGGGATCTGTGGCTGCTATGTCGCTGTTTGGTCATTCACCCTAGCCTAGCCTGCTTTAGGATCATCTCATTCCGAAAGAAGTTGGATGCAGAGAATCACTACCTTCTAACTTCTGAAGAGGGAACAAGCAAGTTAAATGTGTCAAGGCCTCCTAGGTAGGTATACCTTCTATGAACGTAAGCTACACTTTCCTGGTCTCTTATGTTTTCATGGACCCCAATCATTTAGGTTGCAAACAGGACCACTCGTGGTCAATTTCAAACTTAAAATATAGCTACCCAAGAGGTTTTAAAAAGATGAACCTTGGAAGTCGTGACAGACCTAGGGCTACAACTTAATTATGGGCGCAGTCCAAACTGCCCACTTCAAGCGTCGATACAGGAAACAAACAGCGCTACATTGACCACCTTTTCATTCACCAACTTAGGTCTTTCACACAGCAGGCCGAGGGAGGAGTAGAGCAGAAGGGGTCCGAAGAAGGTCAAACGCAAAACTGACTGACTGACAGTCGGCTCAGGTGCCCCAGGGGAGGGACCTCCTACTACCTACTGTGAGGCCTCTTCTCCTCAAGGATACCTTACTACCTATACCAGCTACTGCCCAACTAAACACAGCCAAATGGCCGGCCACGGTAACTTGATCGAAAAAAAAAACACCCTGCTATAATATCTACCTTCTTCACTAACGACTTAACACAAGAATGATCGAAAATGAGAGGCCGTGGAGCCTCTGAATGGATAAACTTACAACATTGTTGGGGCAGCCACCGACGGGACAGACGTTAGCGTACTCGCTCACTCTTCTTCTTCTTCTTCTTCACTCCGACTCCGTAAACAGAAACAGCTGATTCTAGAATTACTCCGCCTCCCTCTTTCAGCCTTTTGTGTTTATTTATTATTCGTCTATCTTAGAAACGAATTGCCGAATGCCAATTCAAAACGTGAAAGTCACTTTGTAAGATTGTGAATCAATAATTCACAATTGATCCATTGCGACTTGAATGTGATCACTCCGGTAGTTGCCTGACATCACAAAATAAAGACGTGGGAATTTCGAATATTGGCAGATCCGATTCTAGACATTGAGTGACGTCGCTCTGTGATTTGCAATTGTCATCATCTCTGGGTCGTATATCAGACAACAATGAATATCAGAATCTAACTGATAATACTTGACAAGATAGCAGAGCGACAGAATGATCGAACGGAAAGCCTTCACGGAACTACTTTGTTTGGCGGAGGAAATCCTAGTCCAAGTTGACACTGAAAATAACTATTGAGTTTTCGGTAGTACACAAGGTAGCGATGGCCCCCGCCCCCTTTTTTTTCTTTCTTTTGCTTTTGCCATCTCTTTTACTCGAACAACGACATCAAGGCTGCGTGATAGTATCTTTAAGGGAATTCTTGGGAGAAAATTACATGCTAAAGAAACCAATATAGTTTATCATTAGTATACTACTTTGAGAACATTAATATTGTTTTATGGTAGTAACCATGAGTAAAAAATAAAACCACATAAACCTTTCTTATAATATTGCGGACTAGATTCTAATGTAAGTACCTACATACACACCAATGACCCAATAAAGCATAAGTTAGTTTATACAGGTAGTACAAGGCTACATAGATGCGTACATACATGCACACACACACACACACACACACACACACACACATATATAATATATATATATATATATATCTATATATATATATATATATATATATACTATATATATATATATATATATATATATAAGGTATTTTTGCCACGAAGGAAAAAAAATGAAAAAACTCGTTTTTTCATTTTTTTCCTTCGTGGCAAAAATACCTTTATTTATACATAGCATCACGTTTTATATACTTCGTGATCAAGTTATTCATATATATATATATATATATATATATATATATATATATATATATATATATATATATGATATGTCTTTTACTGTAATACAGCAGTATGTAATATGAAGATAAAAGGCCCATAAAACACTAATTAAACGTTGCAACCATATATTTCGAGCACTTCCTTCTGTGCTGTGTGTTGTATAATTACAAAATGACTTTGTAAAAATAAAAACAATTTTGTATTAGCCCAACTATGCATCTGACAAAATTCAGACAAAAAAGGCATCCCCACGAATGCTGATTGAAGCCCTACTACCATTGCCGATCTATATTCACAGTTATATGAATCAAAATTTTTGCAAAATTATCCCATACAAGATAAGATCCTCTTGCGAAGTTAATTTAAATTAAATAAACTTCGCAAGAGGGTCTGCCCCTCACTTTTTTTATCTTCTACTATACTTCACTCACTTTCCCTCCCTTTTTTCCTTCCACCTTTCCCATCCCGAGTATCCGCCGTTAGGCTTAAACTGGATTGTATCCAGAGGTACTCTTCCTTCTCCCCTATTCTCCACTTCCCTATCCTTATCCTAGTCCTAGACTTAAATATAAAGCATATACAATATAGACGGTCTATTATCACTAAATAGCATTGATCTTCCATTCGACGTGAATTCAATATACATTATTCAAGAATGCAAAAAATGTGCGATACTGATCACTATTTGTAGTATAAGGTTCATTAGGGGCCGAGAGAAGGGACGCTGCAAAGAATCTTAATCATTGCTTACAGTACCTCGGAGGATAAATTTTACGATAAAAGAAAAAATAATTTAATATGACGCACGGAGCCCTATATGCTCATCATTTTCTGGATTTGTATGAATAGTGAAGGTCTTACCTATACATTCACCAACCATTTGTTAATAAGTTAATAGTTGATACATTATTCGTAATAATGTGGTCACTTAAAAAACTACAGAATATACTTCAATGCTGTAAGACGTCAATCAATATAATTTCGACGTTAAGCGAGTGTCTGACTCATTTTTCCAGTATATAAAGCTTTTAATTGTCCTAAAATTTTACAAGAGACCTTATGATGTATATGTACATTATCTTTTACATATTTGTAACTAACTCATGACTTCATAATTTGCGCACAGGTGCTTGTAATATAGTAGAGGATCATTATGATAGTGATAACTAATTGTATATAATTTTAATATTTCTACTTCATTTGTAATAATCCAGTACTATATTTATAAATGTACATATATACATACACACATATATGCACATATATTAAATAGAAATGATTTAATATACACAAGTAAAATTTTGTTCATGGTACAAACAACGAGATACCGTGTACAAACAGAGCACAAGTCCACAAGGACAGTGAAACAACGGGTTGCAACGGCATTTTCGTGCACAAAACACAAAGCGTGAAGCAAGAAACTACTAAGAAGAGCAACAGTTAAGATCAAAGCGATAGACAGGCACCTCCGTGCATACGAAAGTCACTGGGAGACGTCTTCAGGTGAGAAACGCTTGTCTTAGATGGACTCGAGTACTGAGCCAAACAGCGAGAAGCAAAAGATACAAACAAACAAAATCTCTTCCAAATATTTTGTGCAGATTATTATTATTATTATTATTATTATTATTATTATTATTATTATTATTATTATTATTATTATTAGGGAAAAATTCTCTATCACGAGAGTATATATAATGTTCTAAAGGGTCCACAATAATACAAAGTGTAAAAAGTCTGTGTATAATTTTACACAGACTTTTTACACTTTGTATTATTGTGGACCCTTTAGAACATTATTATTATTATTATTATTCAGAAGATGAAGAACAATATTCATGGGGAACAAGCCCACCAAAGGGGCCACTGACTTGAAATTCAAGCTTCCAAAGACTATGCAGGTGTTCATTTGAAAGAAATAAGAGAAGGTAATTATAAATACAGAAAGAAGAGATCTGTCATTAGAAAAGATATAACTGGCGAATTGAGATTTAGATGAAAATGTAAATTGAAAAATACAAGAATTCCTTTGGGGTAGCAATGCACTAAATCTTCCTCTGGGAGGCTGTTCCTTCCACAGTCCCCCAACGGTGTGAGGAATAGAGGACCTCTGGAACTGAGAAGTTTGACAGCGAGGCTCATTCACTGCATATTAGTGCTTCTGCTGTTCAGCAAATCTGGTTACTCTCTCTCTCTCTCTCTCTCTCTCTCTCTCTCTCTCTCTGCATGAAAACGGGTTCAGGGATTTGTCAAAATAAAACTTGAACAAAATTGCCAAACACGAGACCATCCGCCGATGGTCGAAGTCATAACTGCAGAATGGGGTCAAGAGCGTCTAAACCTGGGCTCCACAGAATTCCATTTTCCTTTGTCAGCTGAATTGAGTGCAGATTCTAGGGGATTTCTTGCAACGAAATTTTTGCATATGATTATACCACAAAAGAACCGGTCCTATTTGACGTTTCACTTCAGTACACATATAAAGAATATTAGTCTTTATGTCAGTTCTAACTGAACATTTATGTCGATTTCCTCCGAAGTTTGTTTCCTTTCTTGCTTGATTTGAATGAAGGAATCACAGTCCACATATGAGAGATTTTATTACACGAAAAGATGACATCTGCGCGGAATCCTTTCCAGAACGACCTTGTGGGCGCAGTCGATAACATTCGGCAAGCAACGTTCTCACATTAAAGTGTGATCTTAGGTAATCCTGGCTTCTTGTCAGTGTTACTATAAAAATGCCTTCAAAGCTGACCTGTATCAAGTATTGTTATCATTACTTCGGTAAATGAAACCTATTCACGTGGAGCAAGTGCACACGGTCACTGGCTTGAAACTCAAGCTTCCAAAGAATGTCTGTTTCAACCTCCCAACTCAGACCCAACGCTGCGGCAGTAGCTGATCATGATACAGAGCCAGTGATTTTTCATAGCCCTGGGGGAGACGCGAACCCGTGACATCTGAGCAGCATTTCACGATGCTAGCCACCATGGCAGAGGACCTGTATATTTTCAAAATGAGCTGGATCACCAATTTTTTGTATGTTGTTTTGGTTGCAACAGGAATGCAGGACTGACAAGACGTAGTGGCTGTAGGAATATAGTCTCCTGAAACATAGTGTATATACGTAAAATGACTTGTTGGTTCTTTATAAATACTGATTTGACACCGAAACTGTTCACGTCTGACAAGTATCTAGAAAGAGCCACAACCAGCCTTTTCCATTTCCTGAGCGAATTTGATATACAGGATTGCTCGTTAAATCTGACCACCATGTTATTTACAGCGACGTCGTCAGGTATGATAATAGTCTATGTACCCAGACCTTCGTACATGGATTTGGATAATCTACCTAAATATATAAAATGGATGTATGTATGTATGTCTGTCTTATGTATGTGTGTGTGTGTGTTCCAACATAACTCTGAAATGCATGGAGCAATTTCAACCAAACTTGGTACACATATGACTTACTATCTGAGAAAGAATACTGTGGGGGTAAGACATCCCCGGCACCAAAGGGGGTAGGGGTGGGAAGGGGGTGACATGTAAAAATAACCATAAACGACAGATATGAGTGTCTACTCTATAGTTTTCAAGGTCACTGGGATGAATAGTGACACTCCCGATGCCCTTTAAGTCCAAGTTAAGCCCTGATAAGAAAGGTTGGAGGTGGGGCGGGTGGATGGGTGTGAGAAGAGGTGAAATATAAAATGTAAAAAATGCTGGGCAATGTAATTAAAGCAACTGTCTTAACAGGAAAGGGAGAGAGTGAGAGGAAGAGTGAGTAGAGAGATAGGGGAAAGAGAGAGATTGAGAGCAGAGAGAGTAGAGGGAGTGTTAGGGAGGCGAAAGAGGGGAAAGAGTGAGTGAGAGTTAGAGAGAGCGAGAGTGTGTTTTAGGGAGGAGGAGGAGGAGGAGGAGGAGGAGGAGGAGAGAGAGAGAGAGAGAGAGAGAGAGAGAGAGAGAGAGAGAGAGTTTATCAGTTGTCATTCAATTTTCCCAAGCAGTGCCAGATTGGTCAACTAATGTTAGGAATTAAATGTTTTTCAGAACCTTTGTGTACACACACACACATTATATATATATATATATCACGTTCCAAACTTTCGTGATTCAGTTATACATACGTACATACATACATACATACACACACACACACACACACACATATATACACACACCCACACCATATAGATAATATATATATATATATATATATATATATATATATATATATAATATATATATACACATCATGTTCCAAACTTTCGTGATTCAGTTATACTCACTACATACTATATATATATATATATATATATATATATATATATATATATATATAAAATTTACTGGTGATAAAGGGTCGCCCATTACCAAAAAGTCACAAATGCAATAATTTATTTATTCCAGAATTTGACTGACAGTGGTAATAAATCCAATCTAGTTGCCAAAGTCATGTGAAGTCCACTATCACAGTGTGTGCGTGTGTTTGTGTGGAAGGTCGGAAGGAGGCCCTATTTTGGAATTGGCTTAACGAATTTTGAGACTAAAACCTTTAATATAAGATGAAATACGAAACTTATTCATAAACGCAAAGATACTTTTCCCCAGATGTAACCCAGTACCGGGACATTTCCTTAATAGAAAAAAAAAAAATGGGGCGCCATATCTCAATAGCTAACCATAGAATTGTCTTGAAGTAATACCATTATGTTTCACACACCCCAAATTATCCGTTGACGCTACCCTAACGTGGTATGACCTAGGGGCATGGCAAAAAAGAAGAAAAAGAGGTGGGGAGGGGCTGGTGCAGTACTAGCATACGTGTCAGGAATTTGCAGGAGTGGTTTATTATCTGTCTGACAGGTGTCGTTGCTCTAGAACGGCTCCTCAAATCCACCTAACGCTAAAATAAATTCCTCCTTCTGCGTGAGATGACTGAAAAGATGTCAAGATTGCCTTCTGTCCTTTGTCCGTCTTCCCTGGCTCTCTTTCTCCCCACCCCCCTCACTCTCTCTCTCTCTCGCCCCCCCTCTTTCTTGCCTAACACACACGGTTGCCGTCAGATCTCAACGTTTCTGGAATCCACCCTGCATTACCCCGGGCAGACGTTACGTAATCTCGGTCAACTCGGTGTCTGGATTATATCTTCAAAAAACAAATTACGTAATAAACAAACTACGTAAAACCTCTGAGAAGATCATAATGAAAATGCTTTGAAACATACATAATAATCAATGGAATTTCACCAATATCTTTTGAACGATCGCTTCATCAGACTAAACTATGTACGGAATTGACGTAATGTATGATGACAGGCTTCTTTTAAACTGCTAGGGGAAACCATACAAAATAATAATAATAATAATAATAATAATAATAATAAAATAATAATAATAATAATAATTTCGCCATTTACACTTTGACGCTCACATAATTATTAAAGAAGACGACGTGAAAGGTGTGCAATAATCACATCTAAGACAGGCAGCATCGGACAGAACATCTTGGCGGTTCTGGTTCCTGAGCGCTCACTCCACACACACAGTTGTGGTCACACTAGTACACTGTTTAATATGAGGTGCAAAGCTTTATTTCCTTGTTTACTTTACTCATTATTTAGTTTAACTTTAGCGAGGCGGATGATAGAGAAATAGCAGAAACTGACTCGTCCATGAATGCGATTGTGACTGAATTCGCAACTTCTGAGGTGAAAGCAATCGTATGGAAGGAAACTCGATGGATAAGAACAAGATATGATGGAATCACGACAGAAATGATTTGATCTTGAAGTGAAACGACACCTCGAGAGAACAACACGGAATAAATTAAAGGCGCTGGGACAAACTCGTACTATGAGGTCATTCAGTGTTGAAATGGAAATTGAGAGTAGAGAGGGTTGAAAGGTGTACCAGAAGGAAAATCTCGCCGTTGTGCTACGAATCAATTGTTAGGAGAGAGTGGAAAGTCAGATGGAAGGCAGAGAATCAGAGAATATGAGAGGAGGTACAATTAATGCAATGAAAGGGGTTGCAGCTAGGGGCTGAAGGGACGCTCCAAAGAACATCTAGTAATGCCTACAGCGCACCACATGAGCTGCATGACGGCACTGACCCCTGCTTCGTTTAGCAGCTAGGCTGTTTTGCAGATTGTGAAACGAATAAACAGCCTGACTGATTGGGAAGTGGAGGACAAGGCCCAGGCACCAGTGTGAGGTGAGCTGACTGAATGTGGGAGCTCGAAGCATTACAAATGCATCGGTTGCAATGAAAATATTTAGTCTGCATATGCTTCTCAACAAGAGATAATAAGAAACTGAACAAAACTGGTTTTAGAAAAGGCAAGAGTTGCACATATCGAATACTTGCATTGAGACATTGTACAGCAGCGCATGGAATTTGAAAATCGCTCTCTGATGTGTTTTGTTGATTATGAAAAGGCATTTGACAGCCCACAGACTAGACAGTAGTGCGACCAGCTTTCATGTATGGAGCACAATCATGGAAAGGCCCAGGAAAAGAGACTGCAGTGGTATGGCCGTGATGAGAAGGGACGAGATTAGGTAGGGAGGAGAATGATGCAGGTGGAGATGCCTGGTGGGAGAGAGAGAGAGAGACCGAAGCGAAGGTGGATGGATGTTGTCAAAGAAGATCTGAGAGTCAAACAATTATAGTCAGAGGACGATGTGTTTGACTGAGTCAAGTGGAGGAAAGTTGTTGGAAACATCGACGCAACACAGAAGTGGGAAAAGATGCAGAGAACGTAGATTTGACAGAGCCCATATTGGGCATTGACAAATGTTAGGGAATGTTTTGCTTCAACATAGAATTCCTGTTAAATATGTAAAAGTTACTTGAAACACTCCATGAACCCAGTAGAAGCACAGTTAATGTTGATAGGGTCTTTTCAAGTGAATTTGCTGGACACAGTGGGGTTCCAGAAAGGGGTGTTACATCACCTTCGTCGTTTGCACTTTGTTCTATATTTTCCCCATTTTCCCATTCTGTATAACATAAATCAGGTTGTTTTTCAAATGAACAATCGCAAGGCATCTCTCTCTCTCTCTCTCTCGCCGATCTGCGCATCCGTCTCTTCGACTGTTCTGCCGTCTGCCACCTTTCAGAATTTGAAATGCTGGCTCCAGCTCCCAAAAGCCGAGAATTAATCCAGAAGCCGCCGGAGGGGCACAGGAAGTTGATAAAAGAGGCCACCGAGATTATCACGCTCCACATACTCAGCCAAGTCCACAGCTCCTTTATCTGTTGAGCGGCCCTCGTTCTTTTTGTGTTTCCACGTGGCTGCAACCTAGACCCTACCTGCCGGCAATTGAGAGCATCTCCCTTTATTCATCGGTGCTCTTTAAGAAGCGGAGACCAGCGATCAAAGATGGTAAAGTGTGGGCGTAGTGTGGCAGTCACTTTTATCTCCTTTTTTGTTTCCGTGTTCTGCGCGAATGTTCATAGCTATCCCTTGTCATCCCCCCATAGCCGTGCTCCCTTGTTCTATGAAACTAATCTAATTTAAGCGCTGTGGTTCCCTTGTATGTGATTTACTAGTGCTCATTGCTTGAATGACCTCCCGGTATTAGCAGTCACTAAGAGAAATTACTAGGGGAGATAACGTAAGTCGGTGTCTGTGTTTCACACCCTCCCATTCAGTACAATAACTTTCTGTGAAGTAATTCAGTCACTCCCTGGCCTTTGATGGAATTCTGGGAATGTTAGATTTATATTAAGCAAGCCTGAAGATTTGGCGACAGCACCGCATTCGATCAGTACTTTGTGTGTCGCACGTGTGACTGTGTTTATGGAGCAATGCCTCGTTCCAGGTTCCAGGTATCCTACCGCATTCATCCCTGCTGTGAGGGGTGGACTTCTTTATCTTTAACGCTCTGGGCACCCCATAACCGCGCTCCAAGTCCTTCCACGTGTTGGCAACCCGATCACGTGACTCCAGTACTACAAGCAACTTCTTTTCTCAGTAATAAGTGAGACCTTGAGAGTCCTAGCACCCTTAGGGCGTCCGCGAATACATCGAGTAACTAATTTGTAAATATATTCCATTTCAAGTGATCCTTAGAAGTTTCCCTTCAAATGTCCTTTGTATCTGTAACCGGCCTTCAGCCGTAGTGTGTTTAGGAGGTTGCCCTCTCCTATGATAGGCCCCTGTCTTCTGAGTTTAAAGCGTATCCTAACTGTTCTGCAGTCCATCTAATTGAATGAATCCTAATTAAGAGATCCCTGACCAGTGTACTCTTTCCATACTCTTCATATCTTACTTTTCTACAATGTTTTATATAACAGACGCAACTGAAATTTCAGCGCAACTGACAAATAATAACTTTAACGTGGTACGGCACAGCTTGTCTTGACGACGATTAAGTTATTTCAAAATGATAGACTTATCCAATAACATCTAACCTTCCTGCAGCCTTTGAATGCCAATATAGAAGAACAGGGAAGTTCCCAACTGCAGAATTGGTCCTTCAAATTACAAGTTACTGCACAAGGGAATCCGAGGGTCATAGCAAATAATGAATCAATTTACATAAGGTGTATCCTTAATCCTGAAGGGGTGGCTCTAGCCCACTAGAGAAACCCCCTCCCTTCCCCCTCTCTCTTTTATGATAGAGTAGTTGAATACTATTTTTCGAGAGAATTAAGCAAATGGTGGTAAATGTTGCACAGTAATTCTCCAGTGGCTGCTTATCAGGTCATCTACATATGCATATTGGCCATGTGAAAATATTCACTCTAGTTAGAAACCAGATTTCCAAGGGAATTTTGGTGTTTAACTTTCTCCAAGAAATATTTACGTCCCATATCTTACTATGTCTTACTTATTCTTCGGTGTTATCTTGTATTTTGTGTCCCATTTCTCTGTTTTATTACAAATCACAACTGCAAACCTATTTTTCTTTGCAATGAAGTCCAAATTTCGGTTCTACTTTATGCATGTATTTATGTATGTATGGGTCATTCAAAACTACCGTAACTTCTCTCCATTGTCTATTGGCCACATTCGCAATGCTAACTTATTTGCATAACATACTTGATTTATTAAGTACTCACTGGAACGCACTTGTGCTTCTCGCACGGACCGCTAAGTAGCAACACCAGCTGCTGAGTTGGTGTAGCTACTAGAGACTCAGTGGTGTTACTTGGGGTACTGTCGAGGGGTCATCTGCACCTGATACAAGTGCCCCTCCGCGCATCTTGCCTCCTGACCTGCATAACTGCAGGTTCTATGTCTAGAAGAGAACGAGGGGTATGCCTGAATGAATCAATAGTGTTTATTGTTGCCTTTCAGATGTGGAATTTGCTAAAATGTTTGGTATGTTGATGCAAGCATGTCCAGCAATGCTCATTTCTTCTTTGTATCTGGTTCAGTGTCTGTTTAACTTTAAAAATTGATGACAGGAAGGATCTATAGTGAAGGATTTCCCCTTTATAAGTTCATTATAAAAGTAGGGCAAATGAATACGAGAATTGGGCCAATCTCACACAAGATTTATTAGCTTTCACGTCTATTCCTACCACAGACTTCTTAGCTTTTGCAGGAAATGGAGCTCTAAAATTGGCTTGAATATCCGAGTAGTATTCAAATCTGCTTTGAACAGCACAGTGGCTGTGAGAGGAGAAACATCTGATCCAGGCTTGGCAGTTACTGAATTATGAGCAGGCCTCCCAGCAGCCCTCGAACAAAGAGTAGGAGTCTGACCACAAAAAAAGTAGGAGTTATAATCTTCAAATGCGGCATTCTAAGTATTTAAATGCATAAATACACGTATTAAAAATGAAAAGCCTTTACAAAAGGATAAAATTGAGAGCAAACCTAAAAAAAAAAAAAACAAAAGCCTGTGATGGCGAGGGGAGGGATGCCACCTCAAGGCAGAGCAATGAATGTTCACCTGAATGGTGGAAGAATGGAAGCAGGTGATTTGCAAGAGTTTCTGGGCGTGACCGTAACGTTACAGATGGGAGCCCAAGTTGGAATGTAGGAGGGAATCGGTAAGCCCACTCTCCTTCATGGAACTGAAGTTTTGTTGCTGGTGTTGAATAAGATGTCAAGAAAAACAGTTGAATCTGCGGGGATGAATGACTCCTTTCATATTATATGGGGCATCAGAAGAAATGAAAGAGTGAGAAGTGTGGAGATTTATGAAGAAGAGTGGTCATACGGTTAACATACTTGAAAGGATTGAGCACAGAGTTTGGTCACGTAGGAAGAACGGAGGAAGACAAGTTGGTGTCAGTGTGGGTGAGGTGAAAGGCGCAGTAGGTACGTGTGCAGAGGATTTTGATGGGCTGCTGATGAGCCTGTGTGGGAGCATGAGGTGGATAGAGTTATGGGAGTGATTCAACAGCCAAAGGCTGAGTGTGAATATAAGCGCTCTCTTGCCTTTTTCCAGAGCCCCCCCGGTGGGAAAAACAGCTAAATGTTGAATTTATATAAACATAGGTACATACGGTACATACATACATACCAGTAGAAGGATCCACAGTAATATTCTTGTTTATCCAGACGAAATATATTTGTGGAAATATTTACAAATACATTTTGTCTGGATAAACAAGAATATTAGTGTGGATCCTTCTACTGATTACTTAGAAGCACAATTCGATGTTATATATATATATATATATATATATATATATATATATATATATATATATATATGAGTGCGTGTGTAACTATCTATCTATCTAAATTATATACACATATATATATACATATATATAGATATCTATATATATTATATATATATATAATATATATATGAAGTGCGTGTTGTAACCGATTCTATCTATTTCTAAATATATTAATATATTATATATATAGATGATATATAATATATATATATATATATATATATACGTACGTGTGGGTATGTGCAGGTCCGCCAGAACAACAATGTAAGTAAGCACCAAGCATCGAGTACTTTCGTACAGTTGACATTTTCAGGGGTCACTGAGCACGGAGGGAGAAAAGTGAACATATGAAAACTTGACGTAAGAAGAAGAAGAAAATCATAAACTTTAATCACGTACGACCATTCTGTTCATGTCTTCGATGGACCTCGCAAATGTGTAGCACACTCTTAGCTACGTTTTCCATTTTATCCTTTGTGGCGATTGTGCCATTTTTTTCCGTCAACTCAAGCTTGTGTGAATCCCCCTCTCTCTCTCTCTCTCAAACGTTTGGTCATTTGCCATTTGCGAACTCGGTGTATACCTTACTAATAATAACTCGCTCTATTCTCGGGGAAAAACGCAACACAAGTGAAATCTGGTCCCATTTTTCGTCTGTTTGTATTTGTGTTGTGGCAGCGATAAACACGTACAATAAACATACTATCGAGTCGTGTTTATAACGATGAATAGTAGCCTATAAGAATAAACATATGAATAACGAACAAAGAAACAAAAAAGTTAGCGTTAATAAATAATTTTTAAAAGAGTCGATCAATTTCGTTCTTCACTCTGAGTGGAACACCGGCGAGAGGAGCCAAGTTCTTCTTCTTCCCTTCGTACTTCAGAGCAAACGCTGAGGCCAACATCTTCACCTCGCCAAGAATGCGCAGGGAACGGACGTTCGCGAGAGAGAGAGAGACAGAGAGAGAGAATTATCTGTGTCAGTGACAGGGTCCTAAAAATACACCTGGCAACAGCCTACCAGAAATTTCAGAATTGTTTCCAATCATTTCAGACCCTGGGAGCAGCAAGTGGGACAACCAGCCTCTCTCTCTTTCTCTCTCTCAGTCACTATTACATATAATAATAATAATAATAATATAATAATAATAATAATAATAATACTTTAGTAGAGTTTACGCTATTTGTATATATATATATATATATATATATATATATATATATATATATATATATATATATATTATATGTGTGTGTGTGTGTGTGCTAATTCAAAGTTCAGACAGAAGAAAAAATAAATAAAATACAAAGTAAAAAAATATTTGAGCAGCCCACCTCCAACCCTTTGTATCTTTCTTAGCCTATTGGTTTTGTATACATTCTTTTAGTTTTTGTTTATCTCTTGTCATGGTAGGGAGACCCCCAGTGCTCCTCAAATATTTTTTTTCACTGTATTTCATTTATTTTTTCTTGTCTGAACTTTTACTTAGCATATGTACTTTTAATTTCTCGTGTTGTTTATAGTGGCCATTATTTATTGTACAGACCCTGAGGATGTATTCCCATTCAACTGAATAAATAATACTTCGCCATGTTTGTTCCTGCTCCTCCTCCCTGTGCATTATATATATATATATATATATATATATATATATATATATATATATATATATATATATATATAATATATACATGATTAAAAAATCCCAGTAGATGCACGGGACTTTATGATATTAGCGAATACCACAGGAAAAATAATAGGATTGAGACATTGTCGAGGCACAAATGAGATGCAGTTGAAAAGAAAGTTACGAGGTAAACAAAAAAGTGAATGAATGCCAGATGGTTAATTGTCAAAGGGTAAAAATTAAAGAGATAATCTAGGATAATCGGAGATCACATGGTCACAAACTAAAACAGACTTAACCATAAGAAAAAAAAACAGTTATACAACTGAATATATTAATTTTGTTGCTTATATCTATTTATAATTTTTTTAATTATGAAGACATCGAGTTTAAACAAACCAAGACTTAAATTTAGAAAACTTCCATTATTTGATTTGATGAAACAAGACTCAGTGATATTCCTTTTAACAGTGTCGCTATACACAGCATTAAGGATCTTGCCTGATTCCATAATAGGATGATCTAAATCTCTCATATGTGCGAATAATGCATTTGATATCTTGCTTAGATACCGGGCACTACCGAAGCTGTCAATACAGGTTTCAGTGTTTGGGAGAGGATAAGATTCTGGCTCTGTGATGGCATTTAGCTTACGATAATCGACACAGAGCTGCTCCCATGTGTCTTTTTTGGGGACTAGGACTACTGGGGAGGCCCACTCGCTCGTGCCCTTGAGAGACTGGTCCGACATTGCTTTGCACTCGCACGATATGTTTGGTCATATCCCTGCATCCTAATCGATCTGGGGTCACTTCTGGGTTGCTCTTCAGTAGGCTTCTTATGTCATTCCTCTTGGCCTCATCTAGGTCGGGCGTGACAATCTCCAGCCGAGCTAACACTTTGGGGTTGCATGAGGGCGCTGGCGCTGTGGCAATGGTGACAACAACTCCTCCAGGCATAGGAGGTTACGGATCATCGCAGGCTACGTAAGGCTTCAGCAGGTTCACATGCAACCACTTGGCCTCCTGTTTCCTACAATTCACTAAACAATTCAACTCCCTGCGCTTCCCTAAGATCTTATGGGGGCCCATGAACTGGGTCTCCAAGGGGTGAGAGGCTCTGCTGCAAAGGACAGGACTCGATCCACGATGTTAAAGGGTCGTACCTTGGCCTTTGCATTGAATTCTAACTTTGTTCTCTCCTGCGTCACTATCTCATTTGCCTGAACTGCAGCCCACATGGCACAGAGTTTCCGCTGGATAGTGGGGAGCTCTGTCACCCAACTGGCCTCCTCTGAGTCAACCCAGGACTCATCCAGGATGTTGGGGAGGCCTCCGTGTGGAGTGGGCATACAGCAACTCGAATGGGCTGTAGCCTAAGGTCTCCATGGGTGCTTATCTGAATGCAAATAGGGTGTAGGGTAGGTTCTCCTTCCAGCCAGTGCCATCCTCCTCACATAGCCTATAGCCAACCAACTCTTGAGAGTCTGGTGGAATCACTCTACGATCCCCTGACTCTCAGACTGGTATGATGTTGAATGGACATAGCGGTGACTTAAATTCTTGAGACATGAAGTGCTGACTCTCGTCCATTTGAATCGTTTCAGGGAAACCGAAATAACAGAAGGGCATGAGGGCCTTTATGGCATTTTTGGAGATGGCACTTTGGACTGGAATGACCTTAGGATACAGGGTAAACTGGTCAATTATCGTTAGGAAGTGTTGATTTCCATGCCTTTTATCGGTTCATCCTGGTGGGGAGCGGTAACCTATTAATACGTAACTGAAGGGGACACCCACGGACAGAATATTTTTCAGAAGGGCCTGCAGGATGATCTCATTCGGGCAACCCATGACCTGGCATATAGGGCACGAATTGAGGAAGGCCTTGACCAAGTTCCAAATCCCAGGACGGTGGAACCTACTCACTACAGCCTGGGTTATTCATGAGATACTGAAGCGCTCCCCTAGACTGTTGTGGGCCCTCTGAAGGACGTCCTGCTTGAGGGCCTTAGGGACCTCTATTCTACAGTTTATTAAGTGGGCTGGCACTGAGGGCTTCCCGGATATGTGGTAGAGGATGGCATTTTCAAGGAGGTATCTGTCTTTCATCGAGTTTCCTACCTTCTCCTTGGACATAGCAGCCTCAGCCTGACACTTCTCCAAGGGGGGTGGGTCCTCTGCCAGCACTTTCAGAAACTGTTCCTGACTCAAGGAAGGGACCTGAGCTTCCAACCCTATGACGGGGAGTGTTGGAGCAGCCTGCAACGTCTCTCCAGAGGAAGTAGCCTCTGACTGGTCCTGCAGCCATTCCACTTCTGCTAGGTTTGTTTGGCCTAGGGGCGAGTCGTTTCCCGATGGAGGGGCATCCTGTTCCGACGGAATGGGTGGTGTGGCAGTCATGCACTGGATAGGGACCGTGGTATCTCTCCACTGGACCAGGTCCTGACCCAGCAGGAGGGTGACACTCAATGGCCATGAATCACGGGCAATGAGACTCACAGTGGCTCCTTTAACTACTACATTTGGGAACTTGCAAAGAGGGCTAGAAAAGACTGTTGACAGGTGCCAGGAAGACATCTTTCATGTTTAGCCACTCCAGTGAGTCCTCTGGGTGTGCAATGGTTTGCACAGCCTAATGGGTGGTGGACTTACTGCACCCTTTGAAATTGGCTAAGTTGTGGCCCTTCAGAGTACAGTCCCAGCTCATGATCTGGCTGGAGTTCTGTCAGGGGCCATGGCAGTAAACAGGTTTTCCGACCTTCACCATGTTGGCTGGGAGAGGCTTCACAGGTGGTGCCCTGTTTAGGGAATTGGTGGTGGGCCATGGCTGAGGATCTAGTTAGGAGTATTACTCGGGTGCTGGGATGGCTGGCTGTTAGCAGGAGGAGGGCATATGAGAGGAAATACTCCAGCTGGAACAGCTCAAGGATCTCCTCTTGGGTAGAAGCGTTTGAGGCATCAAGCCAATCCAAAATAATAGTGTCTTGTAGCAATAAAAGCCTTTTAAGTTAGGTTAGGTTAAGTTGTGATGCCAGTTTCAATAGACACAATCAATCAACCTTTTACTGCAATGTGGGTGTTAATATCTAAGGTTAGGGATAGAGTCCTATAAGTCCCACAATGTACTGCACCATAAAATAATAAGTTTATTTTTACCTTTATCACTTATACATTAAAAGTTTGTAATATTAATACTGATCATTCTCTACGGAGTTAAGTGGAACTGTAAATCAAGGATGCCACAAAAGACTTGTACTGTATTGTAGCCAATCTGTAAATTGAAGACTTATAAACTTGTTGACTGACTAATACTGATAAATCAGTCATCTTTTGCCCTTAATATCATCCATAATAATAATAATAATAATAATAATAATAATAATAATAATAATAATAATAATAATAATAATAATAATAATAATAATAATATATACTTTATTTCAGCTCTGGGCCATATACATGGAATATACAAAATACAGACAGTAACATACACAATCTAGGTACGTGAGACACATGATAAAAATATGAATAAACAACACTATTCACACAATAGCTGAAGTAGTATAAAAGATAGTAATCATAATACTGGTAATAACAGTAATAATATTGGAGAGAAAAAAATGCATTGAGAGTTATAATAGTTAGTGCACAGATTATATAACTTGAATTTCAGCTAGAGACCTTAGGTGGTTACAGTAGTCAGGTCCAGAGGGCTACATACGAAAATTGAATGCAGAAAAACTTTAACTTGATAGTATTCACAGTAATAATGAAAAAGTAAAATATCAGCAATAAATATAATAATAATGACAGATTCTGCAGATGACACCTTGCCAATACAGAGATTAAGTCCTTGAGGGAACATAGGCCTCATTTTCCTATCTTTCCCACAATTTAGATCTTCTTGCTTCATTCCTTAGGATGCTTTGTATGAGCAAATTGCTGCTGTTTCTTACTCGGGTTATCAGACTGGACATTGTTCGCCTTACAGTGATTTTTAAGTTGTCCAGGAGGTTTTCTATGAACATCTGTATGGCGGACTGGTAGTGAGAAGTGTTTATGAGGCATCTCAAAGTGTCATTGTGCACAACAGTGCTACGTCTCATGGTTTCTCGGGTATAGTTCGTCCAGAGGGAACACCCATAAATACTGTAGCAATACGAGCGGAAGAGCAGCAGTTTCACGTCTCAGTCACAGAAGGTAAACCTCCTTGCAATCATGTTGCCGGTTGGACATAGGTTACAACGCCCCTGTTCAATGTCTGCTGCATCTTTTAGGTTGTGCGTGATAATGTGACCCAAATACGGAAAATCGTGCACATATTCCAGCCAATGGTTTCTGAGGAAAATTTATGGTTCTGCACTATGCAATATGTTTTGTTGTATAGAATATACTGGTGGCAAGTGTCGATGAGTCGTTGGAGACCTTGCACTGATGGGGAAATCAGAACCATATCGTTGGTGTAACAGAGGTTGTTTATAGTTGTTTCATTGACAGTGCATCCGATTGGGAGCGAGTTCAGTTTGACATTCAAGGCATCTGTGTACGTATTAAACAGGTATGGGGAGAGAATGTCCCCTTGCCAAAGCCCGTTTAGGGAGCCGAAGGTGTACGATAACACATCACCCCATTGGACACAGGATTGCTGCGTGGAGAACCAGCAATATAAAATGCCAATTAAGTTCATATTTATGTATGGCATCAAAATACACCAGCTCATGTTCCTTTCTTCAATGAACACCCCAGGCCCCTTTCAATAGGCTCGCTTTGCTCGCCAATATCAGCTATACAATTTTCAAAATGTCACTCCCCTCCCCCACTTTTAGAGACCAGATGACGCCGCTGTGCCTCGCTGTCGAGCCTCTCCGTTCCAGAGGCCCTTTATTCCTCCTCCTCCTCCTCCTCCTATGGACTGTGGAACAAACGGTCTTCCTGGGGATATCTTGCAACTGGAACCTCAAACTTTCAAGAGTAGATGCAATGCATCACTACCATAAAGCAGTTGTTGTATTTTGTAATTTACATTTTTGTCTAATTGTTCATCACTTTGTCAGTTATGTCTGCTTTAATAACTGATCTCTTGTTTCTGCAGTTCCCATTACCCTTCGTTATTTCTTTCAAATGAACACCATTATACTCTTTGGAAGCTTCAATTTCAAATCAATGGCCCATTTGGTGGGCTTGTTCCATATGAATAGGGTCCTTCACCTTCTGAATAATAATAATAATAATAATAATATAATAATAATAATAATAATAATAATAATAATAATAATAATAATAATAATAAAAAGTAACGAGAACTGAAGGGATAAAGCTACCAGATGGGAGCAACATCAAACACATAGATGAGACAGGATACAAATACCTGGGAATAATGGAAGAAGGGGATATAAAACACAAAGAGATGAAGGACACGATCAGGAAAGAATATATGCAGAGACTCAAGGCGATACTCAAGTCAAAACTCAACGCCGGAAATATGATAAAAGCCATAAACACATGGGCAGTGCCAGTAATCACATACAGCGCAGGAATAGTGGAATGGACAAAGGCAGAACTCCGCAGCATAGATCAGAAAACCAGGAAACATATGACAATACACAAAGCACTACACCCAAGAGCAAATACGGACAGACTATACATAACACGAAAGGAAGGAGGCAGAGGACTACTAAGTATAGAGGACTGCGTCAACATCGAGAACAGAGCACTGGGGCAATATCTGAAAACCAGTGAAGACGAGTGGCTCCAAAGAGTGCATGGGAAGAAGGACTAATAAAAGTAGACGAAGACCCAGAAATATACAGAGACAGGAGAATAACAGACAGAACAGAGGACTGGCACAACAAACCAATGCACGGACAATACATGAGACAGACTAAAGAACTAGCCAGCGATGACACATGGCAATGGCTACAGAGGGGAAAGCTAAAGAAGGAAACTGAAGGAATGATAACAGCGGCACAAGATCAGGCCTTAAGAACCAGACATGTTCAAAGAACGATAGATGGAAATAACATCTCTCCCATATGTAGGAAGTGCAATACGAAAAATGAAACCATAAACCACATAGCAAGCGAATGCCCGGCACTTGCACAGAACCAGTACAAAAAGAGGCATGATTCAGTGGCAAAAGCCCTCCACTGGAGCCTGTGTAAGAAACATCAGCTACCTTGCAGTAATGAGTGGTACGAACACCAACCAGAGGGAGTGATAGAAAACGATCAGGCAAAGATCCTCTGGGACTATGGTATCAGAACGGATAGGGTGATACGTGCAAATAGACCAGACGTGACGTTGATTGACAAAGTCAAGAAGAAAGTATCACTCATTGATGTCGCAATACCATGGGACACCAGAGTTGAAGAGAAAGAGAGGGAAAAAATGGATAAGTATCAAGATCTGAAAATAGAAATAAGAAGAATATGGGATATGCCAGTGGAAATTGTACCCATAATCATAGGAGCACTAGGCACTATCCCAAGATCCCTGAAAAGGAATCTAGAAAAACTAGACGCTGAAGTAGCTCCAGGACTCATGCAGAAGAGTGTGATCCTAGAAACGGCACACATAGTAAGAAAAGTGATGGACTCCTAAGGAGGCAGGATGCAACCCGGAACCCCACACTATAAATACCACCCAGTCGAATTGGAGGACTGTGAGAGCAAAAAAACAAAAAATAATAATAATAATAATAATAACATTTGTGAAGAAGACCCTTTTTTAAAAAGATTCAGTTGAATTAAATGGCAGAATTAAGCAAATTGATCTTATATTTTGGTTTTTCTATTTTTTCTTATTACTTGCTTCTCTGGCTCAGCGATACTTCTCAATAACTGGCCAATATTCATATTGGGCAAAATCTAAAAGATGCTGAATGTGGTGTTTTTTTATTTAAAACAGGATTTTGCTGTCATAAACTGGTATACTGCTATTAACAGTATACTGGTATACAAGGATGGTGGATCTCAGGTCCAAGTCAAGTAGGGGTTGTTGTCGGTGTTCGGATTATTCCATAAGCGAGGTCAATGTCAGGCTGGCGTTGTCTCTATTGTTATTGCTGGTGTAGCTGGCTTACTGCAACGTTTCGACCTGCTCGTAGTTCATCTTCTGGGCTGGTCAGCAGTAGAGGTGAAGAGGTGGTGTCTGCATGCCAGAATTTATAGCGGCTCAGACCTTGAGCTGAATTTTGATAGGTCGAGTTAGACTTGGGCAAAGACAGGGATCTCGTGCTTATGGTTGCGGGGATTCAGCCATGCAAGTGCTCAAGTAGTGTGCCCAGGAAAGAATGTTTAGAGTCCTGCCTGCAGCAGGAGTCCTATCATCCTGCTGGCACTCGTGAACATCTGGCATTGTCGAGTGGTCATTAACTGCTGATATTCAGGGGGCAGAAGGGAAGAGAAACATTTCTTGAGTAATATTCAAGTTAGGTTTCTCCTTTCCTATATGGAGGGTTTCCAGGCTTCGCAGACATTGGGGATGAGTAGTTTGGTCAATAATTTCGATATTAGATATGATATTGCTCCATTTTATTCTTGTGTCATGGGCAGTTCTGGAGTAATTACAAATGGCTCCTTCTTGGGTGTGGCAGGAGATTCGCTTGGAAAATCGCATGGCGGTCATGCTGATGAATTTGCCGAGGCATCCTTGGATGGGGCATGTGTATCTATAGACCACGTTCGTCTTCTTCAAGTGATCCTGCAGGGGAGCTGTTGGGTTGTTCCTCATCAAACCAAACTGCTTGTCTTCTTCGTTTTATAATAGGTGACCCTGTTAATCTTCTTGTTTTGATTAATGGGGGTGACATTTCCCTCGATGATGGTCTTGAGGGCTTGCTCGTCCTCCTTATAATTCCGGTGGAAGTGCCCTTTGTAGAAAAGCTTGGTGGGCTCTGGGACATTGGCATGATGTTCCTGGAGGCGTCAATCTTTGACATTCTTCGCTATCACAGCATCGACAGTATGATTAGTGTGTCTGTTGTCGACGAGGACCTGGGCTGCTCGTTCTAATTTGCTGTGGTTGTCGTACAGGAGGAGCAGTGTAAAAGGGCCCTCTGGACAAGGTTGCTGATGGTGGAGCCCTTATACCTCTTGGGGCACTCACCCTCTCCCTTCATGCACATACCCAGGTTCGTCGGCTTTGTGTTCATCTTTGTGCAGAGATGGGTGCTTGCTGTTTGACAAGGACGTCAAGAAAGGAGAGGCTGTGAATAATTACAGGTTGAAGTCGCCGGCCAAGTTCTCAGAAGCCCAATGAGTAGCACCCGCTGGAGGATGCATCACTTCGATGGATGTGAAGTCCCTGTTTACCAACGTTCCCTTTGATGAGACCATTCAGATGATCTTGGACATGGTGTACAGGGACCCCTACACTCCACCCTTGAACATCCCCTGAGCATGCCCTTCATGCTCTGCTGGAAATCAGCATTAAGGTCTCCTGCGACCTCCACAGCCCCATGTAAACCCAGATTGGTGGGCTCTCCCCTTGGAGTCCTCTTCAGCAATTTTTACATGGGCACCATAGAAGAAAGGTTCGTCCAGAATTCTAGAAACCCAAGGATATGTGAGCTATATCGATGACGAAGAACGTGGTCTACCTGTCTGAGGATGCTCCTGCAAATACATTGGGATGACCACTATGTGATACTCCAAGCGAATCTCCATCTATGCCCAAGAAGAAGCCATTTGTAATCACATTAGGATTGCCCATATGACAAGAATAAAAAGGAGTGATATCATTCCTATCGAAATTACCGACCAAACTACTCAACCCCAACGTCTGCGCCTCCTGGAAGCCCTCCATATAAGAAAGGAGAAACCTAACTTGACTATTACTCAACAAACGTTTCTTCTCCCTTCTGCCCCCCAAAGATCAGCTGCTAATGACCCTCCGACAATGCCAGAAGCACCCGAGGGTTCATAGGACTCTAGACATTCCTCCCTGGGAACACTAATCGAGTGCTCACATGGCTGAATCCCTGCGACCATCAGTGCGATATCCCAGACTTCACCCGAAACCGGCTCGACCTGTCAAAATTCAGCTTAAGTTCTGAGCCGCTATAAATACTGGCATGCAGACACCACCACTTCACCTCTACTGCTGACTAGCCCAGAAGATGACTTACGAGGAGGTCGAAACATCGCAATAAGCCAGCAATACCAGCACTAACATCAGAGACGACCCTGACCTGACATTGACCTCGCTTATTGAATGTACCAACGCTGACGACAACCCTGCTTGACCTGCACCTGAGATCTGCCATCCCTGTATACCAGTATACTGTTAAAGCAGTATACCAATTTATGAGAGCAAAATTATTTTGTTTTAAATAAAAAACACCACATTCAGCATCATTTAGATTTCTCCCAATACGAATATTGGCCAGATATGGAGAAGTATCGCCGAGCCAGAGAAACGAATAATAAGAAAAATTGAAAAAACAATATATAAAATTAGTTCTCTTAATTCTGCCATTTTATTCAACAGAATAATAATAATAATAATAATAATAATAATAATAATAATAATAATAATAATAATAATAATAATCATCATCATCATCATCATCATCATCATCATCATCATCATAATAATAGTATGAACTGCATAAATTTTTGATGCAATTCATATTATGATTATGATTATTATTATTATTATTATTATTATTATTAGTAGTAGTTAGTAGTAGTAGTAGTAGTAGTAGTAGTAGTAGTAGTAGTATGCAGTTCACACTATTATTATTATTTTTGAGATTTCTTCATCTCCCTCTCTCCGAAATTTCCGTTTCCACCGTTCAGTTGGTTTGGCTTAAATATTGCCTCTCCTGATTGACTAACAGAGTAGATTTCAAGGAAATGAACTGAAATGAATTACGACCAAAATTAAAATAATGCATATTATTTAGATACCTTGCAAAGCTCTTCAACAACAGCAGGAACGCAACCTAAACAGTACTTGCTTTGTTCTGTTATTTGTGTGGAAGGCAAAAATGACACGTTTCTATTCTGTCCAATTTCAGTCCCAATAAGCTGGTCAGTCGGTGATTTTGACTGCTGTTGAATTAGGTTCAAAATGGTAGTTCAGCATAAAAGCAAGGAAAAGAGCCAATGCTCACACGAGCAGAGTTCAAAAGAGTCCATCCTGAGCCAAACATTGAACAAAACGGCCTCCTTCCTCCCACACATCTGTGGTTTACCTGAAGGAGAAAAAGGAAGGGACGCTCCTAGTTCCGCCCCGTGATGGCCTTGATAATAGTAGCTACTTGTAATTCCTCCACAATCTCTGTCCGCAGGTTGGCGGCTGGCTGACCAACTTAGCCCGCTGTTGGGCGCTTTCTCCCCAACTATGCCGCTGCATTCGGGGACTCTGTTTGGACGGGAGTAAGAAACTATGTGGGCCTAAGACCCCTAAGACACAAAGTAATGTACAAGGTACAATCATCGTCTTCCACACAGACAGGATCAAGAAACTACGAAGGCTTCGATCGGCTTCCACGTCGCAAAGGCCCTCGATATGAGTGTGCCTCTCGAATTCATTATCAGAAAATTAAATGAACAGTCAGAAATTTGTGGCGTAAACTTTCCATTGCTAAAATGAAGACCAATCATTGAACTCACTCGTCGTGAAGTGTCCTCCCTCCTTCTCTTGTAATAACAAAGGTTTGGACAAAAGTTCGGCGTTGCTATGGATCCTCTTCCTTCCACCCACACTCACGGACTGACCCACAGAAATTGTAAATAATGAAACACTCAATATCGGCGAAAATGATCCGATTCTGAAGTCACTGATTTTGTTGATGCAAGTCGAAGATAACTATAATATTTGCGAAGTGGACGAAATTGATTTTGATGACCGTGCAGATATTGAGTGTGCAGCATTGAGCCTCCATCTCATTTCTGGTTGAATATGAAGGAAGTCATAAGCTAGGGGCCGAAGGGACGCTGCAAAGAACCTTAAATCATGAGACACTTGCGTGGTGTTCTTGTCGAAGCCGATCTAGGCCCCCTTCATTCATCGGCCATCTTACCTACTAGTTCCTCTCACCATTCCTTTCCTGGCCTTCCCACCGACCTGCCTGATTCACTCGAGTCTGGAATGAAGTCTCTCTTGTTGCTAAGACAAGTGCCACGGCACTTGGTCAAGAGCGAACTTAGAAAACGTTCAGTTGACGCAGTCGTACTGCACACAAATAAATATAAAACAATACATTTCAAACGACGCAAGAAGAGGTATATTCCGGGTCACACGAGCACTTGTAGCCGAGTGCACGCGCGGTAGAGTTGTTGTATGTAAAGGAATACTAAGCGATTCGACGTATAGGCGCGCGTGCATATGTGATTCATGATACACAACTTGCAAATAAATTACGAAACCGGGACGTGTGTGTCGGCTGAGTATAGGGGCAGCTGAGCATAGGGGCAACTGACCAAACGGAGAGATAACCTCAGCTTCTGGTAAAAAAAAAATTCCATCAGATAGGCAGTGAATGCGACAGGCTGTCTTGGTAGTTGACGCAGAATCTTTCAGCACAGAACACAATATGCGTCTCTATTTATTTTGTTGTTGTACGATAGCCTATGGTAATAGAACCCAAGTTGATGCCTGCTGTTGTCTAGCCAGGAGTTACACGATTTCGACACCATAATCCCGTCATCCACCACCTCCAAATAAACATACAGAAGACTATCACAATACTTCCTCTGTTAAAGGACAAACTGGTAGAGAGACAATACTAGACGTTCAGACCGAAGCACACGTTCGCTGGCAATCACCCGTAGAGCGTGATCGGGAGCGGGACCCTTCAGTCAAGGCAGCCTGTGTGTCTTGACATTAAAAGCAGACTGTAGAAGGTCTGTCAAAAAAAGCCGCAAGTTTA
>NC_061103.1:50988142-51090642 GCF_015104395.2 Macrobrachium nipponense
CTCTCTCTCTCTCTCTCTTACGACCTTAAACGAGAGATTCCTCATTAATCTCCGGGTACTGATGAGCTAAAGGATATGAATCATTTTCCAAATGTCTTTTCAATCTTCTTTCCGACCATCATCCCTACATTAAGGGGTCGGTTGCCTGTTGAGCCTCTCTCCACGGCCTCCTATCAAAGGCATCATCAGGCATGGTTAATTGTTTGGCAAAACGGGTTTTTACAACCGCATGCCCTTTCTGTCATCAACCACAGTTATTGGCATTGGGCCTATAGCCGTTTACTCAAAAGGAAAACTGCAAGGCAGCAGCTGTCCTTTTGGTCGCCTTTTACGACACAAAAGACCTACGGTGGTAGTGTTCTTACACCCCTACCACAGGATAATTCCAAATGTCTTTTCAATGACATTTGGTTAATGCAGTCGTAGACTTACCTGTGTTCATGAGGGCCAGGTGTGTCCATCTCAAAGGCTTCCTTGTTCTTCCCCGCTCTGCTGAAGTCAAATGCTGACGATGACTTTTCTCTATCTCAACCTCGACCAAAAACTGCCTGACGATGACATGTGCTAGATTGTCCTTATTTTGGTCACACGTGGACTAACCCTGTACGTACTCTATTCATCCTGTCTGGGTGGTCTGAGGGGCGCCAGGCTGGAAGTGAACCAGGTTATTATTATTATAAAGTTAAGATTGACCAGCCCAATGAGTCTAACTAGACTCTTACAGTGCTGGCCCGAAAACATTCGGGAGGAAATTATTAAAAAAATACGCTCATAAAATGTCTACAAAGTGGAATGGTATGGGATGGTAGTTAATGAATTACAATAAATGAATGATAAATGAGGATGATTGTTAAGTGATAGATGAGGTTGGTATTAAAAATATGAATTGAACTTATAAAAGATTGAAATAGATAAAAATGACAAAAGTCATCTATTTTAGTAGGGCATAAATATGTTAAATCTTATTAATCAAATTAGTCTTTTTTTTAAATATTAATACTCTATATAAAGAAAAATTATCTGACTCCGATAGTATTTCTGATAATGATTTATTGCCTAAATATAAATTTCTTTCTCTATTCAAAATTAGGCAATCACACAAAATATGCTTGACTGTTAAAATTGTGTTGCAGACATGGCAATGAGGGATGTCCCCTTGTGGAGTTATCATTAAATACTCGTGAGTTAGTCTTGTGTGGCCTATTCGTAGTCTTGTTAATATTACTTCAGCTCGTTTTTCATTTTGTACTGATGTACTCCAGAAGTCTACATTCTGCTTGATGCACTTTAATTTATTGGTGTCTGCTTCACTTTCCCACAGATTTTGCCATTTTGTTTTTATGCACTGCTTCACTGAGTTTATATAATCTGTAGCAGGCAATTTATTGCCAAAAATTGGTGAATTTATCCCAGACTTGGCCTGTTCATCTGCCTTTTCATTACCTTGGATTCCAACATGGGCAGGAATCCAGCAGATTTCAATGTTAACCCCACGTGAATATAATTGATTGATGATTCGTTTAATTTCCTTTACTAAAGGGTTCTTATGTGAGGACCTAGCAAACGTCGGTTAAGCTGAGTAGCAGCAATCAGCCATGACACCCATTACAGGCTTCTCGTGTGCTCCTTCCACATCAGTGTCTCCAACCACTAAATATTTCTTATATATATCTTTCTTAGTTTTCTGTAAGAGAAAACTATCGAGATGGCTTTGTCTGTCTGTCCGCCCTCAGATCTTCAAAACTACTGAGGTTAGATCTAGGGCTGCAAATTGGTACGTTGATCATCCATCCTCCGATCATCAAACATACCAAACTGCAGCCCTCTAGCCTCCTCAGTAGCTTTTATCTTATTTAGGGCTAAATTTAGCCACGATGGTGCATCTGGCAACGGAACAGCACAGGCCACCACGGCCGGCTGAAAGTCTCATGGGTCAAGGCTCATATAGCATTATACCGAGACCACATTAGGATAGATCTATTTTGGGTGGCCTTGATTATACGGTGTGCAGAAAACTCGATTGCGCCGAAGAAACTTTTTACTTGTTTATCTGCCGTTCCATCAGTGATTGCAGGGAGGGAACTGGATGTCTATCCTGGAAAGAATGTCAATCAGCTGATGAAGTCTGGAAGACAAGGTTGCACAATGGGCGGGTGTCACAGACTATTACAGATTTCATAAATGGGGAGTTTATCTTGCGTAGCTTTTTTGTTTGTATGGTGTTTTTACGTTGCATGTAACTAGTATAGTTATTCAGCAACGGGACCCACGGCTTGACGTGACTTCCGAACCACGTCGAGTGAACTTTTAACACCAGAATACACACATCTCACACCTCAATGGAATGCCCAAGAATCGAACTCGCAGCCCCCAAGGTTGCAGGCCAACACCATACCGATCATGCCACTGAGGCCCTATCTTGCGTAGCTTAATGTAATCATATCGATCACTGTCGAGGCATCGTATTTCATTTTCTATGAATGAGATAAAGTAAAGGAATATCTCTTTTAATCTCTTCCTTTTTTTTCTCTCTCGTTGGAATCGTTGCTTATATCACATAGATGCCTGAAGATGACATCACATTTCTTTTGGTCAGAGGCGGACTGACCCTCTGCTCTGCACCAACCAGACATCACGTCGAAGGTATAAAATAAGGAGAAAATCCTCATTAAGATTCAGAAGGCGAAGAACCCCACTATTCATACGGAACAAGTCCACCGAAGGGACCAATGACATGAAATTCAACCTCCCAAAGAATATTTAGGTGTTCATGAGGAAGAAGTAAGAGGAGATCAAGGGAAATACATAAAGAAGAAATCTCACTTATTAAAAAATAAACTAAATTAACCAACAGATAAAAACGTGTTCATCAAAATGTATTAAATGTAAAGAGAACAGTATTATGGTATCCATGTATTACACCTTCGCTTGACCTTCTGGAGTTCAAAAGAACGGCGGGGGAGGGGGGGGGCGACTCAAACACTACAAATGAAGTAATTAATAATTTTATTACAAATATAAGATGCAGAAATAGAATGTACAGACCACGATATAGTAAGGACAAGGCAGTCCCGCTCTACGGACGAATTTGGTACTCGTTTGCACATGTGAATTTGTGACGTCACTCAAACCGGTCGAAGCGACAATTTACTGATGTATACATAAGGATAATTGCCTTTTTTGCACTTTGAAATGCGATTCGATAAATATCTTTCCATTGCTTTAAGCGGTGAATACGAATTTGGATATATGAAATATTGCAGTTAATGTGAATATCGATATTGGAGAAATCGAATGGGCGAAGTGTTTATTTGTTTGAAACTTTTACAGAATCACGGGATCCTGGAGACTGAGGTCACGGAATTTTTTCCAAGGTTCTTTTTTTTTTTTTTTTTTAACTTCCCTGTCTTGTCCTTGTGTGCACTTGGGACCTCGTTATCAATTGTTTTCAAGTTGGTTTCCTTTTGCAAGTTAGCGCCATCCGCCTTTCAGTTCATGTATTTTGTTGAAATGACCATAGTTTCATTTAGTGATAAAATTGGGGTTCACAATATATATATATATATATATATAATATATTAGATATATATAATATATATAGATATATTATATTTATATATATAATATATATATATTAAAACAAGTGCAATCTATACAAAGGGAAATAATATTGCATTAAGATGAGTGAAGTAGTGAAGGGAAAGGAAAATGAAAATGACAATTACATGAGACAATAATCTAAACCGGCAGCAAACATCTTAAAATATAGAGAAATGCTCAATGTTTGTTGTCAAAGATAGCAGAAAAAAGTCTAAAAACACCAGCATTCGTCCCCGATTTCCACGGAGCTCTTCTATATATATATATATATATAATATATATATATATATATATATAATATATATATTATGTATAATATTATACATAATATATATAATATATATATATATATCTATATTATATATATATATATATATATATATATATATATATATATATATATAATATATATATGAACACACACATTTGAACCAATCTAGATGAGAAGCCTCCCCAGACAGCGTACGCGCCTCTGTGATTCTGTGAGCGTGAGACTTGACGTAAAAATGGCTGCAGATTCCTCAAAGTACCAAACGAATGTTTTTTTTTTGGGCGTCCCCGATGCGTAAGCCTCATTGGTCCTGTAAACCTAGGTAGGGAGCCAATCATCAGAGGCCCAGTGTGTAGAAGACGGACCAGGGCAGGCTTTTCCCCTCAGTCTGGCACGGGCGGGCGTTGTAGGCATAGGGCGCGAGTCATTGTGCAGTGATGGGCGAGCGCCTGGCCTAAGAGTACCCACGGCCGTGATTCATTTTATTAACGTCAATATTATGACATTGGCTACAGGGCCCTGTGGTATCGGAATGATGACATTGCAAGTGTTGATGAAACCCACCACTTTTCATTCTGCAGTTGGTAGAACCCTTAACTGACAGAGAGAGAGAGAGAGAGAGAGAGAGAGAGAGAGAGAGGAAATCTGACAACAGAAAGCGAGGCATTTTAGCTCACTGGCTAGCTAGATTTTCGAGGCATGATGAAGTCTCATCTTCAGTACTTTGAAATGATACGAGAATAATGCTCACCAATACAGGTCCCGTTATTTCTCCAAGGTGGGGCCAGAGAGGGCGACCAATTTTGAAAATTTCACAAAATCATCAACTTTCGTTTCAAACAAATTTTATTTGACGTCACTTCGTTCACATTGAATGAGCATTTGCCAAATTTAAGTTTGGAAACCAAACATCCTTCATGTGGTGTCCGTTTTCATTGATGCATTTCTGAAGGCGTTTTTGGAAGTTGGCATCTTCCACTCTCTCCAGCATTGCTCAGTCAATTTGGGCAAATTCCACGCGAATACCTTCTTCCAAATCCTCCTGTGTACGGGGCTTATTCTCATACTCACCTGCCTTGTGGGATCCCACAAGAAATAATCACAAATGGACAATACAGGGGACCGAGGTGGTCAAATTGACTGCGCAATGCTGGATAGAGTAGAGGTTGCATCAATGAAAACGGACACCACATGAAGGATGTTGGTTTTCCAAACTTAAATTTGTCAAATGCTCATTCAATGTGAACACAGTGATGTCAATAGAATTTGATTTTGCGAAATTTTCAAACTTGGTCGTCCTCTCTACCCCACCCTGTATCAAGGCTGGAAAAAAAAAAACCGTGAAAGTAGTCCTGGGGAAAATAAAAATGAAAACCGAAAAGAAAACTTAAGAGCAGAGAGACCAGTAGTCCCTATTACTGCGGGGCTAAAAACTGGACAACTCTTTCTTTTCCATTTCTAATAAAGTGCTGACGTCCCAGTATATATATATATATATATATATATATATATATATATATATATATACATATATACATATATATTATACTATATATATATATATATATATATATATATATATATATATATATATATATATATATATATATGCAGAAGCTAGGTACTATGTCGTACCTCTAAGTAAATGGGGATACAATCCACAATGATGTACAATCCTTCTGTAGTTTTATAAAGTATATATTTCTTGTACAGCAAATTATAGCTTTCGACCACCAGCTGTGAACAAGAGAGCACAGCTGATGGTCGAAAGCTACAATTTGCTGTACAAGAAATATATATTTTATAAAAATATAGAAGGATTTTACATCATTGTGGATAGTATTCCATATATATACGTATGTATATATATATATATATATAATATATATATATATATAGATATATGTATATATAGTATATATGTATATATATATATATAGATATATATATATATATATATTATATATATATACACAATGAGATACAGTGCAGATAGGTCTAAGTAGCTCTAATGAAGTGTGCATGGGTTCGAGATAATGCATCGAAGTGCCTGAGCTGAACTGAACAACCGTCCCTCCTCCTCGGAGCAAAGTACTGTTAGCATGTCCGCGCATCCTCTCTGGTGTTTTAGTTCGAAGGCTGAAAACTTCCTGTTTATTCACTCTGAAGGCTGCCGAGATCCGTGTACCCAAAAGGGTTCGATAGGAAGTTTAACAGTTAAAGTCACTGCGGCTGTTAGAAATACACACATACGTATATACATACATACGTACATAAACGTTTCTCTTGATAAAATTCATATCATCAGTCCTCAGTCCCCGGTTCAGCTACTTCTTACACAACCGAACGCTTTGTTCCCATCTTGCTGCCTTAATAGAATAGAATATAGAAATGAGGCCAAAGGGCAAGCCCTGGGAGCTAAGAGGTCATTCAGCGCTGGAAAGGAAACTGAGCGCAATAAGGTTTGAAAGGTGTAACAGGAGGAAAACCTCAAAGCAGATGAAGCACTGTGAAACAACTGCCTTCATCACTTGAGACTCGGCGGGGATTTCCCCGAAAGAACAAAATGCTTTTATTTTGACAGAACAACGTGACATTCAGGAAACTGACTTTGCCGGATATCTAATATTCATATCAGCAAATATGTAGGAGTCTGGCTAACCGCCCCCCACCCCTCCCCCACCATTCTTCAATTAATTCCTTGACATTTATTAAGGTCGAAAGCTGCAGTACTACATTCGATCAAACTGACAATAATTCCTTTCAAGGTAACAGTCACATGTTGTCACCACTACAAGGCAATTAAAGGTGAACTGACCTTTCACAATTTCATCTATTCACTGCCAACCTTTTTACGCATTGCAAAATATGACAGACAACTGTGCTTACTGAGCATTCATCCCTTTTGAATATCACCACAGTCGAATCAGATGGTGACCGTAACAACAAAACACTTTCTGTTACCTCTTGAACACTGAAGAGACCAGGTAAAACGACTACCTTTATGATCCACACCTCTTTGACTTGTATTATGCAGCAGATTCGGCAGCTAAGTAGTATATCTCACGACGCACTTTCACCTCGATCGTCTCTCCTCCGCTCTGTATACAAACAAACACCAACCTTTTCTTCCTCCTCTTCTTCTTCGTCGGGCTCTGACTCCGTCTACAACGAGCAAGAGAAAGGGAGACAGAGGACGACAGCCGCGACCAGGAATCAAAAAGAGAGACGCGTGGCACCGACGAAGCTTTCAAGAATGCGTCTCGTTACCCAAACTCAGGACCATTTTAAACTGAAGATCCAGATTCATAGCTCTCGATGTTTCATTGCCGTGAAATCACGTCCAATGGCGTGGAAATGCAGTCGAGAAGCCACACGTAGGTCAGCGAATCTGTCGGTGGTGATGGTGTTGCAAAAAACTGGGTCAACGAGCTCAGCAGAAGAAGAAGAAGAAGAAGAAGAAAGCTGACTCCTCATTCTCGTCAGCGCATCGTCAAACGACCCTTTCACTCTCTCTCTCTCTCTCAAGATACAACCCAAGATACAGCTCAAGAGATAAATACTGTATATACGATGATACGATGCAAGAGGTTATTGCAGATACGGAGAAAATTGCAGATTCAGACACAAAATGATTAATTATGATGAAGGAAGATCAAATATTATGGAAAAGTTGGATTTTTTAATGTCAGAATTTCTGGAAATGAAGAAAAGAACAACATACCAGAACAGGAAAGAGACGTGGGAAAATCCTTATTATTACCCATATTAAATGAAGGAGAAAACATGCAAACCATAATAGTGATGAATGCGCAGGGTTTAGTTACAAGTAACTCAAAAAGAAAAATAGAGTACTTAGAAGAACTAACCCAAATTGAAAAGAAAATAGATATAATGAATATAAGTGAAACCTGGTATTCCCAAGAGACTGGGAATGACGATCAAATAAAAGGGCTCCAAACTTATAGATCAGATAGACAAAATAGGAATCAAGGGGGAACCGAGATATATGGGAAAGACAAAAAACAAGGAAAAATATATGAGAAATATAGTAACTCAGAATGTGAACTATTAGCGGTAGAATTTGAATCTGAAAAATTAATGAACATAGTAATATATAGATTAATGAACATAGTAATATATAGACCCCTTACTAATACTAAAGAGTTTGACACAATAATAGAAAAATTGGATGATATATGTAGAAATCACAAGGACTGGACTATTCTCCTATCCGGAGACTTTAACTTTCCTTTCGTAGACTGGAAAGAACGAATAGGAGATTGTGGTTGTATTTATACATATAAAAAAGAGAGTAATAGTAGTGCAGAAGATAAGAGGCAATTCGAAAAGCTATTAGATATGCTACTAGAATACAACATTCAACAAATAAATCACCTGCCAACAAGAAAGGAAAATACTTTAGACCTAGTATTTGTGAACGAGGTGAATTATGTTAAAGAAACAATAGTTTGTAATGCGAGTATTTCAGACCATAATGTCATAGAATTAACAGTCCATTCCAAAGCAAGTGAAAACAGAGATAAGCAAGAAATGAAAAAGTGGGAAGGTTATGGAAAATACAACTTCTACAGTAAAAATATAAAATGGTCAGAAATAAATGAAGAATTAAACAAAGATTGGGATAACATTTTCGTAAGTGATGATATAAAGGTAAATATGGAGATATATAAAATATTAGAGAAAATAGTGGATAAATATATACCGAAGAAGAAAAAGTAAACATCAATCATGCATACCAAGAGACAGAAGGATCTTGTTCCAGAAAATCAGAAAGTGGAGAAAAGGTCTTGCAAAAGAAAAAAATGCATGGAAAGTGATCGAACTAAAAAGTAAGATAGAAAATGCAGAACAAAAGATTATATAATCAAAAGAAAATGAAAAACGGGACTTGGAAGAAAAAAACCCTAGTAAATATCAAGCAAAACCCCAAACTATTGTACTCGTATACGAAAAAGATGAATAAAAGAAGAATAGAAATAGGCCCTCTAAGAATTGAGGGGAGATTAACGAATGAAAAAAAGGAAATATGCAACATATTGGCAGAAAGATATAAGAGAGAATTCACATCTAGAATTGATAATGAATATAATGATATAGAAGTAAGGGATGAAAATAGTGAATATTTATCAGACATAGATATTAATGAAGCTGATATTATGCAGGCTATTAATGAAATTAAAAATGGAGCTGCAGCAGGGCCTGATGGTGTCCCTGCTATTTTGTTAAAGAAAGTAGTTCATTCTATCGCAAAGCCACTTGCAATATTATTAAGACAAAGTGTAGATACAGGCAAGATTTATGATGAGCACAAATTAGCATATATTACCCCTACTTTCAAAAGTGGATCAAGACTAGAGGCAAGTAATTATAGGCCTGTGAGTCTAACATCACATATTATGAAAGTGTATGAAAGGGTAATGAAGAAAAATATTATGAAACATTTAATAAAAAATAATTTGTTTAATATAGGACAACATGGTTTCGTGCCAGGAAAAAGTACACAAACTCAACTGTTAGTCCACCGTGAAAACATATACACTTTGCAAAAGCTTTTGACAAGGTAGATCATAATATATTAGTGAAGAAAATTAGAAAACATAATATAGTGGATAAAGTAGGAAGATGGTTAAAAGAATTTTTACACAACAGAAAACAGATAGTTATTGCAAACTATGAGAAATCGGATGAAGCTAAGGTAATATCCGGTGTGCCACAAGGTACGGTGTTAGCTGCATTACTGTTTGTTATTATGATTGCAGACATAGACAGTAATGTTAAGGACTCGGTAGTGAGTAGTTTTGCCGATGACACAAGAATAAGTAGAGAAATTACTTGTGATGAAGATAGGAACGCGCTACAAAAGACCTGAACAAAGTATATGATTGGGCAGAGGTAAATAGGATGGTATTTAACTCTGATAAATTTGAATCAATAAATTATGGAGACAGAGAAGGAGAGCTACATGCATATAGGGGACCTAATAATGAGGCAATCACAAATAAGGAAGCAGTTAAAGACCTTGGTGTGATGATGAATAGGAACATGTTATGCAATGATCAAATAGCAATTCTGTTGGCAAAATGTAAAGCAAAAATGGGAATGTTGTTACGGCACTTCAAAACAAGAAAAGCTGAACACATGATTATGCTTTATAAAACATATGTTCGTAGTCCACTTGAATATTGCAATATGATATGGTACCCACATTATCAAAAGGATATTGCAGAAACAGAGTGTACAAAGGTCCTTTACAGCTAGAATAGAAGTTAAGGATCTTGACTACTGGGAAAGACTACAATCCATAAAATCATATAGTCTAGAAAGGAGAAGAGAACGCTACATGATAATTCAGGCATGGAAACAGTTAGAAGGAATAGCGAAAACATCATGGAGCTAAAAATATCAGAAAGAACAAGCAGAGGTAGATTAATAGTGCCCAAAACTATACGAGGAAAAATAAGGAAAGCACACAGGACATTAATCCACTATGCACCAGCATCGATAATGCAGCATCTATTCAATGCGTTGCCAGCTCATCTGAGGAATATATCAGGAGTGAGCGTAGATGTGTTTAAGAATAAGCTCGACAAATATCTAAGCTGCATCCCAGACCATCCAAGATTGGAAGATGCAAAATATACCGGAAGATGTACTGGCAACTCTCTGGTAGACATTAGAGGTGCCTCACACTGAGGGACCTGGGGCAACCCGAACAAGATGTAAGGTCTGTAAGGTCTCTCTCTCTGATCTGCACCGCCAGTCGTCTTCTAATTCTCCTGCTCAATATCAGCAGCGGACATGATAAGGAAGCCGCTGCTTTATGCCACAGCAATGGAAATGATTCGTTTGTCCACCCAGAGCCATAATGGGAGTCACATGACAACGACTGAAGGAATTTTACCACACGATAACAATCGAATTCTAACGCTAAAATAATAGCAGTTATATATAAGCAATGTATAATACATTTGTCGATGAACTAATATGCAACTCAACACCAATATAATAATAATAATGATAATTGAACTTAATTGAATTGTATACAGAATTTAGGCCAAAGGCCAAGCTCTGAGACCTATGAGGTCATTCAGCGCAAACAGACCCTGACAGGAAATGATTGAAAGGTGTAACAGGAAGAAAACCTCAAAGCAGTTGCACAATGAATCAATTTAGAAAGGGTGGAAAGTAAGATAGAAGAAAGAGAATATGAATGGAGGTACAGTAAAAGAAAAGAAAGCGGGTTGCACCTATTTAGGGGCCTACGGAAGGGACGCTGCAAATAACCTTAAGTAATACCTACAGTGCATCGCATGAAGTGCACTCAAGGCACTATTCCCTAATAATAATAATAATTAATAATAATAATAATAATAATAATAATAACAGAAGCGTATTGTGGTGATTTTGGCTGGAAAAATGAGTGTGCATGACTTATACAACTTTCATTGATTGAGCTTGCTCAGCTGCCTGCTTTGAGGTTATGGAAGTGACATCGCTGATGTCCTCGGGAATGTTCGTAATGGTGCAATTATGAAAATGAGCCAGCTCTGAACCAGCTTCTCCAATCGGGAGTGGGAGAGAAACGCTTCTGGAAGGGTCCCCAACTGCTGGTAAAGCGCCTCAGGGGCGTGGTCGGTATGGTCTTGATCTGCCACATCGGTGACCGCGAGTTCGATTCTCGGGCATTTCATTGAGGGGTGAGAGATGTTTATTTCTGGTGATAGAAGTTCACTCTCGACGCCGTTCGGAAGTCACGTCAAGCCGTTGGTCCCGTTGCTGAATAACCTTACTGGTTCCATGCAACGTAAAAACACCATACAAACAAACAAAATCCTCAAAGTGATTCTTTTGTGCTTGAGTTTTCACTTCTGCCATGATGGAGAGAGAGAGAGAGAGAGAGAGAGAGAGAGAGAGAGAGAGAGAGAGACTCCTTGTTCGATAGGATCGTTGTGGCCTTTTTTAGCAGCAGTTGTTAGTTTGTATGGGTTTTTATGTTGCATGGAACCAGTGGTTATTCAGCAACGGGACCAACGGCTTTTGACGTGACTTCCGAACCACGTCGAGAGTGAACTTCTATCACCAGAAATACACATCTCTCACACCTCAATGGAATGCCCGAGAGTCGAACTCGCGGTGGCAGGCCAACACCATACCGATCACGCCACTGAGGCGCCCCTCCCACTTTGAGGATATATAGCATGGAATATAGAGTTTAGGTTAAAGGCCAAGCACTGGGACCTATGAGGTCACTCAGCGCTGAAAAGGAAATTGACAACAAAAAGGTCTGAAAGGTGTAACAAGTGGAAAACCTCACAGTTGCAATTGAAACAACGTTTGGGAGAGATTGGAAAGTAAGATGGAAGAGACTATGAACGGAGGTAAAGTGTTAAAGGTATTATGATGAGTCATGTGGACCTACAGAGACCCCCATTTTCTGAAACGGGGCCCAACTCATTGAGCCTAACAATTGGAAATGATGACAACTGGCCCAGAACAAAAGAATATTTTTCAGAGAAGTCATAAGAGAATACTACAACTCGCAGACCTCTTACCAGAGAGAACAGAGTCACTGTCACCCTGTCCTATATAGTAGATGTGAGATCCCTCGCAACCAGAGTAGTCATCAAAAGTAGGTGGGCCGACGGAGTGCAAGAAGGATTTCGAAAAAGACTAAAACAAACAACAATATAATGTCAGAACAGGGAAGAGAATATTGCACGTAGCACATTCAGCATATGAATGAATGCAACCACACCATCAGTTGCAAAACTAGTGACGCGATCATGTTCTGTGTAAAGACATCACGAAAAGAAACATTGTAGAATCACGTGCAATGAAGAACAATCGTGTTGATTTGAGCGACACCAGCCCCGGGATGGACTCCAAACTGAATGCACAACTTGCCAGTGACATTTTTAGACAATTAGTTTTTTATGTTTATGCATAGCTTTCACTATTGCTTAGGTTAACCCAAATAACGATTTTTTGCATCATTTGATAAAAAAACCACACACACACAAAAGCGTTTGGTCAACTCCGTTTCATTCCTTCCTCCAGGTATACAACTATATTTATCATATATATATATGATCAGAAGCAACAGTCATGGGCGATATATATTCAGTACAATGAAACGAGGGAGAAGTCATATAGGAAACTACTATAGCTTTATTATCGACGTTTGGGGCCTTGCCCCACTGGACAGCCTCAAATAGACGGACGCCCTTGAAATATAAATAAATAAAACTCAGCCTAAAGGCATCGACATACGCAAAATCAAAACACATAAGACATAAAATGCTCAGACAATAAATAATAACCATTCAGAGCGACGAAGGAAAAAAGAAGAGTGACTGACTAGAGGAGAAAAGGAAAGGTCCTTCTCACAAGCAGCAGCACTTTCATGCCAGGTCAAGAGGTCAGCAGCAGCAGCAGCAACAGTCGTTTGAGCGTTCAGATTTGGAGCGGCCGTTTTTATGAAAAGTGATTCGAAGACAGCAATGAAGCTGTTGAGGGGAAGATGCCCGTGTGAAGGTTTTAAAATGTGTATATACTCTGTGTCATATTTGCATTTCTCTGTACTAGCATGTAGACAGAAATGATGTATGAAAATTCGTCGGTTCACTAAGTCTACGGGGGTCACCAGCCTCGTTTCACGGGCTCAACAACCAGCTCCGTTTCAGGGAATCCATTCTCACCCTTACCCCCTTGGGAGAGGGGGAGGTAGGATGAAACCCCATTATAAACCATCTTAAGGGTCCCCACTATAACCCTGCTAAGTTTCATGCCCATCGGACCGGCCGTTTGGCCGTGACTGAATAACAGATGGACGAACAGACATAACGCCCGTTATAGTATTATTATAGTCAGATGTTATCGAAAACTGGAGAATTCTGGAGATGACAACTGGACATTTCTTTGGTAATTCACCTCCTGTGGCTGTCTATCTATGCAGACCTTACGAGACTCCGACATCATTTCACAAACTACATCTGGGACACGACAATAAGCAGGCGGCATTAGGTGTCAAAAGAGAGCTCAATTTGTCCTTTTATATCTGAATAAGGACCCAATAGCGAATGGGTTGGTTGTGGGATTAATTGGCATTTTAAGGTCGGTCAACTGAAGCGAGTAGCAGGCACACAAGCCCACACATACACACACACCATACCACACCAAAACACACACACACACACACACACACACACACACACACATATATATATATATATATATAATATATATATATATGTGTGTGTGTGTGTGTGTGTGTGTGTGTGAGTGTGTGTGAATATATTAAAAAAAATCACAGTAGATGCACGTGACTTCATTAAATAAGCGAATACCGCAGGAAAGTGATAGGCAGAAATCCAGGCACTTTCGTTCTTACTAAGACATTGTCAAGGAACGATGTCTTAATAAAGACGAAAGCGCTTGGATCTCTGACTCTCATTTTCCTCTGGTATTTGCTTATATATAAACTATATATAAAATGTTTTTGTTGTGTGTATGAGTGGGCTTGTCTGTCTGCTGCTCGCTTCAGCTCAGGGTGGCGGCTTGTACTGGCTTCATATGACAACGATGTCTATTGCATGAACATATAGGTCGGTGCGCGTTGTAAGTAGTACTACGTACATGACTAGGATTACAAATTGACGAGAGGCGATCTTCACTTTCTCTGCGCCTGCTTAGCAGTGAGCATGTCTGTCTACTACCTGCTCGTTGCGTCACTTGTCCTCCTCTGCTTTCCCCTCCTTTCTCCTCCCTCACCTCAAAGACATCCATGACCCTCCCACAGGCACCTTTGCTGCTTCACTGGTTCTGGCAGCTTTTGGGGAAAACCGATGAGACACAAATTATTATTATTATTCAGGAGCTTCCAAAAAATATTATAGTGTTCATTTGAAAGAAGTAACAGGATGAAATATATACAGAAAGAAAACATCAGTTGTTAAAGAAATGAACAATATGATAAATGAATAGATAAAAATTGCAAATAAATAAATACAGTATGTCTCATGTTAGTAATGCATTGCCAGCTTCACTTGATATTTTCAGATTGCAATTATGGAACAGGATGAGATGTCCACAGTTGTGTATAAGCTCTCTCGTGGGCGTGGAGAGGTTTCCACGTCCATCTGTTCGTTCGAGTTTCACTTATATTATCCTTATTCTATTATTATTCAGAAGAAGATGAACAACCCTATTCATATGGAAGAAGGTCACCAAAGGAGCCACTGACTTGAAATTCAAGCTCTCACAGAATATTATGGTGTTCATTATGAGGAAGAAGTGAGAGGAGGTAAAAGGACACAGAAAGAATAGATCCCGCTTATAAAAAAAAGAAGAAGTAATAAATAGATAAAATTATAACAAAATTACAAAATGCAAGGAGCTGATTTCAGTTGAAACTGCTGTAGGCCTAATCTATAATCTATAGTTCCTGTGTTTGTGATCCTTGGCTGAGAATTGATGTGTACATCATCAGGTTATCTCTGGTTGGTGGTTGTGGTTCCCTACTTCGCTCTCTCTCTCTCTCTCTCTCTCTCTCCTTTCATGACTTGTCATGTGTAAATTGATTAATAGATAGGTGGATAGAATATACAATTTATGCCAAAGGCCAAGCGCTGGGACCTATGAGATCATTTAGCGCTGAAAAGAAAACTGAGAGTAGGTAGGTTCGAAAGGTGTAAAAGCAGGAAAACCTTGAAGTTGCGCTATCAATTAGTTGTTAGGAAAGTCAGATGGGTAAAAGAGAATATAAAAGGAGGCGCAGCAAAAGGAATGAAAGGGGTTGCAGCTAAGGACCGAACGAACGCTACATTGAACCTTATTAAGTAATGCCTACAGTCCACTGACGCCACTACCCCCTAAGGGAGACCATAAGGGGAAAAAATTCTCAAGTAAAATGAAGTCTAAATATCTTAATACGTGAAAGTAAAGACTAGGATAAATGACATAATATATAAAACCCAGAAAAGAGCTACTTCAGGCAATTGGCGGTATTAGACGCCGTGATCACTGCTCGTCAGTGGAAGAGTGGTGATCGTGACTCGCAGATAGCAGACGACTTCGACGCTTTTTGCCTTCTCAAGTTTTTATTCTTTCCATTTATCCTCTGGATTTTTTACTTTAGAGACTTTTTTTCGTGAGTTTCGTAAGTAAAAACTAAAATATGAACAAGACGCAAAGTAAAGGTCACGAAATGTACCGCCGAGGGATACGAGGGAGTTAGTACTATAGAATTGCCTGGAGCTCAGCTCAGCCCCAGCCCACTTGCTGTTGCTAGTGCTGCCTCGCCGAGGTCACTGAAGAAGTTGTCGTACTACTACTCCTCTGAAAACGAAAGTAATGCAGCGGAATGTGATAACTAAAATATGTACTCGTGTTACGAGTCTCTTACGCCAATGTTTTTAAGGCTAAGAGTAATGAGAGAAAAAGTATGTTTACTACTATTTACAATATGAGGAGACTGATAAAACTTGGCGTCTGGCAAGGTGGCGCAGCAAGGGACCTTATCCCACTATAATTTGATATGTGACTTCCTGATGCATTGTCATTGATGTGTTAAAGAGGCGGTTCTCCCAAGGTTACGAAGCTCATGCAAATACTAGCAGACAATAACCCTTGTTATTATTATAATCATGATTATTATTCAGAAAATGAAATCTCTTCATATGGAACAAGCCCACCAAACGTGTCACTGATTTGAAATTCACACTTATGGGGAAGGAAGGAGGTAAAAGGAAATACATAAAGAAGAGGCCAAACTTATTGGAAAAGATAAAAATAATAAATTATACAATGTATAATAATAAATTATACAATGTATTATAAATTATAATAATGTATACAATGCAGGGCGAATAGTACTATTAGAGTGGTAATACACTACAACTTTGCTTGAACTTCTAAAGAAGTTCCAGTGACGCGACCTCCTCTGGGAGAGGCTGTTCCACAGTCCCCCAACGGTGCGAGGAACAGAGATGTTCGACAGCGAAGCAATGATTTTCAGTTAACGTTAACAGGTATAGTAGAACATTCGGAGCCACTCCTCTCTCATCCTCATCAATTCGCTCAAATCGTCTCGAGGTTGAGGAGGAGGAGGAGTCTCTCAGAGGTAGAAATGAAACTCGTCGTCATATAGACTTTGGGATTTAAAGGCACAAAAGAATGCGAAAGGAGAAGCATAAGTCTCATTTCCCTTTTTTTTGTCTTTTATTAGAGAAAATATACAATATTTTACAATTTTAACAGAATTACATTCATAATCTTATCCCTTTAGGATGCAAATCCCGAGAAGTTTCGGTTGGATTAAAACTGCGCTGTTTTTATATAGAGACTTCTTGTGGTTTGAACAGAACAGAATAGAGTAGAATATACAATTTAGACCAGTTCCTCGTTGGACGAGTGGGTTACGTGCTTGCCTACTGATTCGGTAGTCGCGAGTTCGATTCTCCGTTCTGCCAACGTGGAATCAGAGGAATTTGTTTCTGGTGATTAGAGATTAATTTCTCAATATACTGTGGTTCGGATCCCACAATAAGCAGTAGGTCCCGCTGCTAGGTAACCAATTGGTTCCTAGCCACATAAAATATCTACTCCTTCGGGCCAGCCCGAGGAGAGATGTTAACCAGCTCAGTGGTCTGGTTAAACTAAGATATACTGAACTTTAACTTAGGCCAAAGACCAAGCACTGGGTCTTATGAGGTTATTCAGCAAAGAAAAGAAAATTGAAAGAGGTTTGAAAGGTGTAACAGGAAGAAAACCTCAAAGCAATTGCACTAAGAATCAATTGTTAGGAGAGGGTGGAAAGGAAGATGGAAGACACAGAATACGAACAGAGGTGCGGTAAAAGGAAAGAAAGAGGTTGTATCTGGATCCCCTGGAAAGGACGCTGCAGATAATGCCTACAGTACACTATGTGAGGTGCACTGACGGTATTGGCCCCCTTTGGATCTTGTGGTTTGAAAAGAAAATCAAAACGTCTCATATAAACCTTAGAGTGCGAAAATTCTCGCTGAAATGAATACTACATAAAAACACCAGGTGCAAATGAACAATTTCATCGGTTATTTTGTTATTTATCATAAATGATGTTAAGTTATGTATACTCAGTACCGCAATACTCTGTACCGTTTATTACGGCACCAAAGTAAATGCGAGATCATTTTCAACTTGCAGCAACATTGGCCATATGACTTACCCTGCAGTCCGCTGAGTTTGCTTTTTTAAAAATTTTGTTTTCCCTCCATTTTTGTCAAAACTTCAGTCCATTTCGTGCACCATTTGAACCCCCGAGATCTCTCTCATCAATCCAGTTTCACGCCAATGACTCGTTGGTATTAACCGCAACCCATTTAATACTTTATTATTTGCCTTTCGTGCAGCTATACTGAAAACTGGGGCGACATGATTCTTTTCGTATCGTCCAGATATATATTGATAAAATCTTATACGGGTAACTACAAAAAAATATTTGGATTAAAATACATAGATTATTTGTAAACAGTACAAGATAAGATTTTTGTTTAATTCTAGGAAATTGAAGTCAACTTGGATAAAATTATGAATGTAATTCTGTTAAAATGGTCAAATATTGTATATTTTCTCTAATAAAAGATAAAAAACAAGAATCTCCGATTTAACGTAACGTTGCCAAGCAGTGTTAATAACCCCCACCCCCTTTTTCTAATGTCATACATGTCAAAAGGTTAGCGAATTCACGGCTAGCACCATTTCCTTTATGGTTATATAAATATGGTCCCTTTTATGCATTAGTATAATTCATAATCTACGTGATTTGAACATTCTCATTTTTTATACTGCTTAGCTTCGAAAGCAAAAGGTGTGAGAGGGTCAGCGGTGCCATCAATGAAAGGACGGACATTTAGCATGCTCCTCGGGTTGGTCAACGTAACTTTACCTCTTCGGCATCTTAACAGAAGACCTAATAAGCTCAACAGTCATAACAACATTTTCAAAATAGGAATAAGAATACCAACAAGTTTTCTTTGAATGTTGAAGTTTGAGGCTGAGTTCAAGCTGCCTGTATGGTGTAAAATGATTTATAGGCCTAAAAAATCATCTAAGCCTTCTGGGATGTAATTTCTGTTACTAAAGAAATTATTTGTAGAGATTACCTTTTATCTGAGGAATGAAAGATGCGACGATTTTAATCATATGGAGAAGATGCTTTTAACCGAAATATCTATTAGTATTAATATCAAGGCGTCAGGAACACTTGTTTTTTAACTGGATTTAAATATTATTTTTAAACTGGATTGAAATAGTATTCTCTTAAGTCTTTCTACTTGCTTTTGGTGTATAATTCACTCATTCATAAGGTAAACTTGCAATGCAAGAATGCGTAGATAACTTCATTTACTTTCTGGCCAGAAATGATTGATATAGAGATGTGAATGCTACGTATTTATAGTAAGTAAAGAAATCTAACATAGGCGAATATTTGTTAGTAAGCCACCATTTTTGAAGTAGTTAAGAAATATAACTTGAATAATATGAAATGAATGGTTTCAAGATATTTCACTGTCGCTACGCATTGTAGACGTATGTTACGACCCGCCACTCTAATGGTTGCGTCACACGCCCTACAGCGTGCACCCACTGGCATCGGTGGATGCATTCTACGTAGTACTTTTGTATTTACTTATTTGCATGTTTTCCTTTCAGCGTTGAGGCGTAAAAACAATCAAATAGAACTATTTCAAATTTTATGGTTGCATTGGAAGCAATATAGTTAATGTTATGAAGATTTTTTTCCATTTTTCTATTTAATATTTGAACTAAGGTTTGATGATGACTTTTATTGTTGAACGCATCGACGGTGAGTGAGCGAAAGTTTCCAAAATGCTTCGTAACTGTTTTTCTTACAGTTTTGAAATATATGACAGATTTCACTCTTGCGAAACATATTATGCCCTTATTGCATACAATAATCGTGTTTCCGCACTGATATAATAGATACATAGGGAGCATGTTGGCAGTGAGTGGATTTTGAACGAAATCCTTTGCAGTCACGTAGCATCGGTTCTAAGCATAGCTAGTCATAAAACCAGGACTAGCTTGCTCTGAAAACAATGGCAGAAACTGTGAAACGGAAAAATTGCAGCATCGATTGAAGAATAAGGTCAACACACTCATCAGGAGACTCCCAGTCCAGAAAAAATAAAGGAATGAACATTATTTCTAGGGAGAGGCAGTTGTCAACAATCTACCACTATGCAAACCTTTGTGCCCTGAGTGAGAAGGGTAAACTTCTTCTATAAAGGTTTTCATGCTCCATAGAAAGGCTTTGACGAGGAAGTCCACTGTGCAGTTGCTGGATCCCTCAAAACCTTTGCTCTTTGTACTGAAGCCAGTTCTCTGGTTATCCTCTGCTGAGGATAACCATATTTTGTCACTGAATGTTTATTCATCTACGAAGGGCCACAAAGAACGAAGTACAACATAAGTGAAAGCGACATTATCTACAATTCTTACTGCAAATGTGGGGTTTTCTTCCAGTCCTACATTTGGATCCTTGTACTTCATGTCCTTTATTTTCTGGATCTCTTTAACTTGCTGTCCAACCACTCCAACTACCTCTTCTCACTGTCTTTCATAAGTGCTGAATGTCAGATATGTCATAACCCAGAAAAGGGTAATAACCTTTTGGCAAATTTAACAAGCCATAGGTAAACCGGGATCCTAGAATAAAACCTAGTATTGGTCTAAATAAGGATTCATCCTACCTGGAAACAAAGAGCCTTTCCCGTGGGTGCAAAGGAATGAAGACACAAGCAACTGGGCGTATGGTTACACTCAAGATAGTGTAGAGGAGACAAACTGTTCAGAAGTTAATGTAATTCCTCTGTACTGTAACTTTATCTGGTCCTTTACTTCTTTTGACCGAACTGTGGCAGACACAAATGAGTGATATGTAATCCATACGCCATTTACTAACATGACAAAAGTTGCAGTTAGGTTGTGAGAATGGCAAGACGAAATTGCTGAAAAAACCCGTGTTTTGCCTAAAGATATTTCTACCAGTTGGAATCGGGGTCTGGATAATTCGTTACAAGAACCATCGTCCATTCAGTGTCTTTCTGCGTTGGTATGCCAAGGTTTATGCAAAAGGACCCAGTGACCACAGAACCAGGCTTTGAGCTTCAGCTGCTGAAAGGGTGAACACCCCATGCCCAGTTGAGTCTCAGACAAATGGGTAGAGTTCATATCCTCCTTGGAAGATGGGTTCAGGTAAAGGGTTCACAGAAATGCTTTTTGTTTGGAACTGTTTTTCTTAACAGAATATGGAGAGTGAATGTTTTCCACAGGAACATATTTATCATTCATCTCTCTCCTTTTCCCTAAAATATAAACTACATGTTTTTGCCTAGATACACAAGCAAATAATTACCAGATATTTGTCATAAAATTGTGCGCAGGTGTTGTCATAAGCAAATAGCTTCTATAAATGCATACCTCTGCCAAGGAGCTTGTGTTTTTAGTCTGGTTTGCTTGTTTGACTGTTTCTCAACCTGTTTATTTGCTGGCTTGTCTGCTAGTTGATAAGATTACACAGAGAGAGAGGACTGGATTTCTCAGGAAACTGACCACAGGAAGGCCTTCTGACTAGCAACCACTGATTGAATTATGGTAGATTTTAGTAACTAAGTTGATGAGAATTCCTCATACAAAGAAAGTGACTGGAGCTTATGCTTGATAAAATATATGACTATGATGGTCTGACATTTGCAGAGATATGTAAACTCTGACTGCTCTTTTTTCTTTTGATCTTTTATGTGTATGTAATTGTTGCATTACAGGAAACAAATCTTGAATGACCTTAAGATATGCTGCTCTAGTGACGTGCAGGTGTTGACCATGCGTCAGTAGTGTTCAAGGATAAATCTTTATCACTGTGTGCAGCTGTGATGTGCTGGGAATTGTTCCTCTTACTATTTTGAAGTTCCCGTTCGTAGCAAAGATGTCGTAGTTTATGTATTGACTCGTGTGAAGTTAATACATGTTTTCCTTGTACATATTTATGCCAGGGCTATTGAATCATTTTATTTTGTTATTAAGGGATAAATCTTAAATTTGTAATTCAACGCATCTTCAAAACTTTTCTCATTTTGAAAAGAAATTATTGTAAGATTCACTCAACAATCATTCCACCCTCATCGTTTGTCTTAATATGTGTTTGCACTTGTATCTTTATGATAAGATGCCCGATATGGAATAAGAATCAGCCAAGTCGTTTCCATTTTGATAACAGGAACTGCAAGCCTCAGCAAAAGTGACGTTTCTATCTCTCCTATAATATACTCATTCGTTGCCTTTGGTCATATCTTCAACACCCACATGCATCATTTTTCATAATCAAGCTAACAGACAAATAGATCAACAGGGAAGACGAACAAACTTGTTGGAGGTCATAAAGAAAGGCTGGCTGGTTATGTCAGTCGCAAGAGCTCTATGGATGGAGTTCCACTGCGGCAAAACAACCTCTTGTAAATGAACCTGGGACTGTGATTTGGTCTGGTTCAGTCTAGGACCAAACCGAAACGAAGGAATGAGATTTTCTGACCCTACCCATCCACTTGAACCTATATACTTGGTCGAAAAGCTTAGTTTATGAGGGATTTAGATTTTTGGATCCCGCTGTCACTTAGACCTGGTCTTACCCGGTGGCTGGAATTCCCATAGGTAGGAACTCTTATTAGCAGTATAAATGAAGATATATGAAGGTCTCAAAAATGTAAACCTTTGTAAATAGTTTAAAAGATACAGGTGAGAGAACGTTGTAGAATCGGAATACATAAGAAATTTAGGCCAAAGGCCTAGACCTGGGAACCATTAGGTCATTCAGGGCTGGAATGAAAACTGACAGTAAAAAATTTGAAAGGTATAACATGAGAAGAGCTCTCAGTTGCACTATGAATCAATTGTTAGGAGAAGGTAGAAAGCAAGATGGAAGGAGAAATACGAACGGAGGTAAAGTAAAAGGAATGAAGGGGCTTGAAGCTATGGGCTGAAGGGACGCTGCAAGAACCTCAAGCAATGCCTACAGGGCAACGCATGAGGTGCACTGACGGCAGTACCCCCTATGGGGGAGAGACCGCTGTAAAAACACATTCCTTCAGATCATAACGAGTTCCTTCATCGGCGAGAGAAGAGAACGTCACCCGCAGAAGCGATTGGCAGCCTCCTGTGCCTTCGGAGCTTTGCAATCAGTTAGTCAGAGGCGCAAACAACGGAGGAGGGGGGGGAGGAGGAGGAGGAGGAGGAGGCGACGGAGCGGAGTGGTCGGACCAGTCGGGCCAACAAACAGGTACCTGATCCTGATCAAGTGGCTGACCTTGTCCTCAGTGGCCCACTGAAGGTTAGGTGTGTTTGTGTAAGAGAGAAGAGGTTGGGGTTGGACCCAGAGGTTGGACCCAGAGGTTGGACCCAGAGGTTGGACCCAGGGGTTGGACCTTTCACGTGTGGGGGGAGCCAAGGCCTTTGTTTTGATGGGGTCACTTTCTGACTGGCGAGTTTCCGAAAATAGAGGATGTCATACTGTATGGTTGTGTTTCAAAAGTGGAATAATCTACCTGATGAGAGCGAATGGCAGCTGGAAGAGGGTTGGAGAGAAGGCGAAGGTGAGATGAAGTAGAGGGAAGACCAAGAAGCACGAAAGGAGAAGTGCCGTTAAGAAGGAAGAACGAATGCAGGACAAAACACAGGAGAAGGAAGGAAAGGGAAAAACAGCGGAGGAAAATGGAAGGAGAAGAAGACCGGGAGGAGGGAAATGAAGAAAAAGAGAAGGGGGAAGGACCGTGGTGGTAAAGAGGGAAGGAGGAATAAAAGGGGAAAAATGAAATACGGCCAATACATAATGGAGAAAGGGAGGAGTGGGGAAAAATCAGATTGTCACATTTGCTCTTCAATGGCGGCCGTGACTACGGGGCGGTGTCCCTGATTCGCGGTCAACAACGATTTCCTTCCCGAAAACAGAATGGGCTCTTTAATGAAGAGATACACAGACACTATGCTTACAGTATATGATTTGATAAAACCACTCCCGGCCAACCAGACTCTGAGACTCAGATGTAGTCAATGACAGTGAGTAATAAAGGGACAACTTTATGAAACAATGTTCATGTTAGCGGTTATCACTTTGTACGTTATTATTGAATTATTATAAGGAGAAACTGCTGAACTGCTTCCTTTGGGACAAAATGAACTTCTGAAAAGAGCGACTGACATATTGTGCGATTACTACCCTCATACTATTCTTCTTGATTTTCCATACATTTTTATCTATCTATTGATTAAGTTTTCCTTTTTTGATAAGTGGGATCTCTTCTTTCTGCATTTTCTTAGCTCGTCTTACTTCTTCCTAATGAACACCATATTCCTTGGACGACTGAATTTCAAGTCAATGGTCCCTTTGGTGGGCTTCTTGTTCCATATGAATAGCGTTCTTCTTCTTCTGAATAATAATAATAATAATAATAATAATAATAATAATAATAATAATAATAATAATAATAATAATAATAATAATAATAATAATCGAGCCCAAGTAGTTCGACCTTCGACATAAACAGTTAGCAAGACTGCGAATGCTACCTACGACTTGTGGTTCACTTTTAAAAATTCATAATCACTGAAATTGGATGTAATCATGTTTCGTGGGGAACCTGGTTACCAAATGATCCATGTTTATGTTCTGCCTAAATGTGCGCCCCCTGCAGCTATGGTCAAGCGCCTTTGAAGTCAATTCGACCATTAAAGACATGAGCCACGAGTCTTTCAATGTCACTTTATTGTAACCATAACTAAGTTCTGCAGGACAGCCTCCCAGAGGATGTCTATGTCTGTCTCTCGGTTGGAACTTCAACAGTTCAAGCGAAGATGTGATGCTGATATGACCACCTTCATGCCATTCAACTCGTATTTCAATATTTTACTTACATGTTTGTGCATTTATCAGCTCGTTAAATCATCTGGTCTTCTAAAAAAAAAAAAACATCTCTTTTCTGTATTTCTCATGACCTTCTTTCGAATGAACACCATAATATTCTTTGGAAGCTTGAATTACAAGTCAGTCGCCCCTTTGGTGGACTTGTTCCATATGAATAGGGTTCTTCATCTTCTGAATAACAATAATAATACTATGCCAATCAATAGCCCTGTCACGATTTGACGCTTCAGCAGAAGTGCTTAACAACGATGCTGTTTACAACTGGATCTCGCGCCTGCCTTCCCATTTTCCTTTTTTTTAGACTACGCTTTATTGTGGTCCTCCCTCCCTCATAAAAAACCGCTCCTGTCTGTCTTAACTCATCCGCATTCTGTGGTCCGTAGGCCTCCTTCATATTGCTCCCTACATAATAGATTACGCTGCAGTTATAGCTACGTATGTTCATGCATAGGACTATCTACTCTATACTACTACACCCTCTCTGTTAGTAACATGGGTTGTACCTGAACGATACACAAATGCTTTTACAGCCTCAGCAATGGCATTGAGAATAAAGTTACCATACTATGGGGGGGGAGGCCAAACCTTGAAGGCTGTGCTGACGTCATCTTTTCACCTGAGGCTCCTCAGAGCCCCCTCCCACACGGAAGGGAATTATGCTGCTGCATCTGAGGCCACGCACGCTGGGATTAAAGGCTCACAGGGTAACTATGTACCTACTACAGTACTTTGGGTCTGTCATCACAACTTTCAAGGTTCGGCATTTTTATTTTTATCGTAATATGGTAACTTTACTATCATTGGCATTGCCTTTATTTTTATTATTATTATTATTATTGTTATTATGATGAAGGAGGCCTTCCCTGAGGGCAGTAGCATTGAATAGTATAGCTGTTTCAACGGTGTTTAATTCATATAGATTCCTCAATTCTTCAAAAATAAGAATTGAGATTCTATATAAATCAAATGCCGTTGAAACAGCTATAATACTCAATATTATTATTATTATTATTATTATTATTATTATTATTATTATTATTATTATTTTATTATTGTAGGCTGTAATAGCATTTGCGTATGTTCAAGTAAGTGTTGCCCATATTATTATTGTTATTATAGGTTGAAGATTTGCTAGGGTTGTAATAACATTAGTGTATCGTTCAGTTGTAATCCATGAGAGTAACAGACTGGGTGTACATAGATAGCCCTGTGTACACACATAGGGCTATATATACTGATCCTTCGATATGTCCTGGACATCAGACTTGCACAATACACAGAGAATGAAATGGCCAACGAACATCACATACCCGAGACTGTTGGATGAACTTGACCTAGTACACTGGAACAAGATGTCACCACCATGGAATAGAACAGAATATAGAATTGAGGCCCAAGGCCAAGCGCTGGGATCATCAGGTCATTCAGCGCTGACATGGAAAGCGAGCGTTAAGAGGTGTGACAGGTGCAAGCAGCAGCAGGAAAACCTCAAAGCAGTTGAAGAAGCACTATGAAACAATTGTGAGGAGAGGGTTGAGGAAAGTCAGAAGGAGGAAAGAGGATATGAACGGAGGTACTGTAAAAGGAACGGAAGGGGTTGCAGGAAGGGTGTTATTCAACGGCAATCATCATCATCCTGATAGTACCTGGGAGATACAAAACTGCGAAATTGAGAAGAAAGTAACCCTCACTGTCCTGAGGCGCCGTAGGTGGGTAGTGCAATCGGTGCACCTCATGCAGTGCACTGTAGGCATTACTTAAGGGTCTTTGCAGCGTCTCTTCCTTGGGGCCTCCAGCTGCAATCCCTTTCATTCCTTTTACTATACCTCCATTCGTATTCTCTTTCTTCCATCTTACTTTCCACCCTCTCTAACAAGTAATTCATAGTGCAACTGCTTCCAGGTTTCCACCTCCCCCACCCCCTACCCCGCCCCAGTGACACCTTCCAAACCTTGTTACTGTCAATTTATACGGCAGCGCTGAATGACCCCACAGGTCCCAGCGCTTGGCCTAAATTCTATAGCCTTTCCTCCCTGACGTGACTGGAAAAAAAAAACTCGTTATAGGAGCGATGATTCAAGATGTCTTCAGATACGAAGATTGCGCGAATGTTTGCTTCGAAGCCTCTGCAGGTTGCGGCCTTAAGCTAATTCTCTCTCTCTCTCTCTCTCTTCCCGCCTCTTCTCTCGCGGGCCACGGTAACCAGACTTTCCTATATAACGAAGGCGGGCGGACGGGACTGGCAATACGGAGCCGCCGCCCACAGAAGCGACTCGAGCGAATTTTTGTTCGTGTCCTCAGCGGCGCCCTCAGGTGACTGACTCCCTCCGCCCGCATTTACATCTCCTGAAGGAAATGGGGATTGATTCATAACAGAGTATAAAATTGAGGCCAATAGACAGGCGCTGGGAGCTACGAGGTCATTCGACGCTGAAACGGAAATTGGCAGTACGAAGGGTTGGAAGGCTGAAGCGCTATGAAACAATTGTTAGAGAGGGTTAAGGAAAGTCAGATGGAAGACGGAGAATATGAACGGAGGTACAGTAAAATGAATGGAAGAGGGTGCAGCTAAGGGGCGAAGGGACGCTGCAAAACCCTTCAGTAATACCTACAGTGCGCCGCATGAGTTGGACTGATGGCCGAACCCTGCCTACGGGGTGAAGATTAATTCAAACCTAGTTGAAGAAATTCTAAAATGCAATTGAGCATCAAAACGTGAAGACGAGGTTCGTTGCCGACGTCAAAAGTGATGGTGACATAATCTAAATAAGAATAGAAAATCTGCCTCAGTCTACGACACACAAGGAAGTGACTCCATCCATCCGCACTGTCTATTTAAATAAATAAATTCAGGAGACGAAGAACCCTATCCATATGGAACAAGAAGCCCACCAATGGGACCACCGACTTGAAAATCAAGCTTCCAAAGAATACTGAGGTGCTGATCAGGAAGCAAGAGGAGGTCAAGGGAAAAGCAGGAAGAAAAGATCTCGCTTACTAAAGAGAAAATGAGATTCATAAATAGATGAAAGAGTATTCAAATGCAAGGAGAACAGAACTAGGGGAGCCATGCAGTGTATCTTCGCCTGAACTTTAAAAAGTTCCTATTGCACGACACCCTACTACAAACGTCAAGAGAACACGTCATTCATCTTGCCATTTCATGTGTAATAATTTCCGGACTGACAGAGAGAGAGAGAGAGAGAGAGAGAGAGAGAGAGAGAGAGAGAGAGAGAGAAACTTTGAAATTCAATAAGCTTTGCATACATTAATTCCTAAGGTAATCAGCCTCGAGGTTTTGACGCCAAGGAACGAGGCCCGAACAGGCGCTGAGCTTCCTCAGTGCCATCTGTAACCTACAAAGTTAAAGGTTGTCCTTCTTTCGCAACCTTCCTTCTTATCACAATGTTGGCATTAGACCAAGAGCTGCGACCTCCGAGGTCATTCAGTGCTAAAACCGAAATTGACACAGACGTTTGTAAGGTGTAACAGGAGGAAAACCTCAAAGCAGTTGCACTATGAGTCGATTGTTAGGAGAGGGTGGAAGGTTAGATGGAAGAAAGATAATACGAATGGAGGTACAGTAAAAGGAATGAAAGGGGTTGTAGTTAGGGGCCTAAGGAAGGCACGCTGCAAAGAACCTTAAGTAATGCTGCCAGCACACCACATGAGGTGCAGTGACGGTACTACCCTCCTATTGGAATTAAAAAAGTTAAAATATTCTTATTTATTTTATGTAAAGTTAAAATGTTTTTTATTTTATAGAAAAATAAATTTTTTCTTATTTTATAGAAAGTTAAATTTGTAAAAATTATTTTATGGGAAGTTAATTTTTCTTCTATTATTTTATATTAGGTGAAAATGTTGGCGCTGTCAGAATGACCCTGCGAACTGACAGGCATTTTCCCTGGAGTCAGCGTCAGTTTGGAGTGACTGACACAAAGGAGGACCTCGGAGCACAAAGGCGTTCACTTAGGAAACGTCCAGGGCGATGATGATCTGTAGCTACAGAAAATATCACCGAACCGGGCAGCGCCGGAGCCTAGGTGGCTGCTTTGTAGAAAGAGCCGGGAGGGAGGTCTGGTTGGAGGTTCCTTCACGAAACTGAGAGATCCATTCCAGACTGGCTTCGACATCTAACAAAAAAACAGCATCTCCACTTCTGTCTACTAACTCATTGTCCTTCTTGTGAATCACTACTGCCAGATAGCTTTCATTCAACTAGTTTTAACAATACAGAACATTCCACATTGCATGTTGGGTGTCAGTCATTTTTATATCAAACAAATCCAAGATGGCCGCCAAATAACATTTGTTGGTATATTCACCAACCTGACGATTCTGTTGAACAATCTGGTCAATTTTATTCAGTTAAGTAGCAAAACTCTTGAGGAAATTTCACATGATTAATAAGAGTTTCTACCTAGAAGCAAGAACACACGTATGCACATTTGTGATGGAAGTCGATACACTGCACACAGTTTTTCTTAAGAATTTACTGAGAGTGCAAAACAGCACGGCATGAAATCGTCATAAATGCTCTGATCGATCCGTGTTTCTGCTGCTCTGTCATCAGTTCCATAAAGGTATCTATCTAGTCGTGGTCATCATGGTCAGGTTAACCAAGCTGATCAACACCATTCATATTTACTATATAATATGATGTCTGCTACACCCGCTTCAAGATTAATCTCATATTATTTAAGGAATGGATACACTCCTCGGCATCAAATCTACCATGACTCTGGAGGCTTCGAATCGTTCTTTCTTTTCCAGAACACTTTTCCAGATTGAGACCACATGTATCTTTCCAGCTGCTACTCTGGAAGAAAGTGGTGCCTGAGGGGCATCAAGACACCTCTGACTGGCTGCAAAAAAGAAGAAAAGAAGAAAAAAAAAGTTTCCATAATGTCTGATGGTGTCATCATTAAGACTGCCATTGCCAAGGGCATTCAAATACTCAATCTTGACTAATACTGATTCAGACTGTTTCCTCTCTCGTTGGAAGATTGGTTTTCGTGCTCTGCTACCAATCCGGTGGTCCGAAGTTCGATTCTCGGCGCGCCAACGTAGAATCAGGGGAATGTATTTCTGGTGATAGAAATTCATTTCTCGATATAATGTGGTTCGGATCCCACAATAAGCTGTAGGTCCCGTTGCTAGGTGACCAATTGGTTCCTAGCCACGTCAAAATAGTATCTAATCCTTCGGGCCAGCCCTAGGAGAGCTGATAATCAGCTCAGTGGTCTGGTTAACCTAAGGTATACTTAACTTTTCCTCTCTATTTGTGGAGAAACCTTTCAAAATGTTTGATCCTCTCAGTGAGCATCGCTGAACTCTGCGCATTTCAATCCTTTGTGAAACTGAATAGACCAGTTTATTTCTTCGTAGATTCTTTTTTAGCTGGTATGAGAAAGTATCGCACGTCTGTCACGTTCAGTTCCAGAGAGATTCCGTGCTGTCCGAACACCAGAAATCCGTTTCTGAAGATCACTGTGGTCAAAGATCATTGTGGTCACTTTCTAATCATTCGACGAGGCTTCAGATCTTTTGCAATTCCACCTCTCTGAGCCATTCCCGTCACCTTCAGTAGTGAGCTGACAACTGAGCCTCTAACTATCCTTGTTCCCATCCAACAGGTTTCTAACTTCTTCTGAGGGGACATCTGAAATAATCCGAGATGACAATTGAAATAATCTGAACTGGCTGTTTGTTCGAGAATCATATCAACATCTGCCCGGGAGAAAGCCTTGTTAGTACGGACACTCCTGTAATGACGAACGAGTTACGTTCCGAAAGGCTGTTCGTATCTTGATTTGTTCAGAACTCCAACTTGATCTACTCAAGAGTTAATACATACAGTATTATTTATGTTTTTGCGTATAAACTCAATATCAGTAATGTCATGCATTTTACACAGTATTTTATTCATACGAATGATATATAAAACCTAAGTACATTAAATACATTAAACTAATAATTGATAATAATACAGTAAAGTACAGTTTTAATTTACGATCACGGCTGTTCGTATCCCTGAAAGTTATTACGTAAATTAGCATCTGTAGTCACATTTTACGACTTACTTATTGAGCCGCTACAGTAAACAGAGGAAAAAGGGATATCAGTGGCTCGGAATATTCTACTGAACCAGTCATCTCAAAACTAGCCCAGTGTCATCAGCGCCGACGTCTTTTCTAGTCATTAATGAAAGTACTCTTTGTCATTTCAAGCTCAGGTAGTCAGTGGTATCTGTGCAATGTTAAGTTGGTGCAACATTGTCTTCGACTCATCACTCAACGGTCCAGTCTCTTCCAGGAAGGGGTGGAAGTGAAGAGACCGCAGTGATGTTGAGAAACAGTAGATGAGATCAAGTGCCAAGGTTGCAATGCAAGCGATTATGTCCACTGTTTGCAAGTAATGTCATTGCCTGCAGTGGGTCACTTAGGATTCTGTTTCTTAATGCGTGTGATGCTGTGCCGTGGAGGGCAATAATGTTTTCGTTGCAAGTCGTACGGTAACCAGTTGCATCACCATGGTTTTTTGGTATCCTGACAGATGGATATTTTTTTTATGAACTACAGTAATCTCCCGCTTATGTCTCTCTCTCTCTTTCTCTCTCTCTCTATCTCTCATCTCTCACCATCATGCTTAAAACGTCGGCCAACAATTCACATAAGAATAAAATTGGGATTCAGAACAAACAGACCATAGTCGACTTGGTAGGCCATTGTTAGATTATTGCTTGGCTACATGATCAAATGCGGTCACAAGCAAGAGAAAATGAAGAAAGATATTATAAAAATAAAATGAAAACACTGGAATATCCTTCGAAGTCGGACAACAGCCAATCATGGATAAATCCAATTTTCCAGTGACAGAAAAATTGATGTTTTGATGACACAAACTTTTAGTCATGTTTGCTCGTATATTTCAATATAACGAACATGCTTTATCAGTACATATCTGTTATTATTTTTTGATAGAAACTTTTATCATTGCTGCAGTTGTTATAATGCTTAGACGTAGTGAAAGACGTGGCTTTAGGCTGCCATTCGAGATTTGTTTGCCATTGGAACGACTGGCACCTAACTTCGAGCGTCTCTCTATTGATATCACGAATACAATATAAGGTTATTTGGCGATGAAGGAGGTTTGGGACTGAGGGTCCGCGGGCTTCGGCACTCGTCTGAAGCTCCTTGGTCAAGATTTCCCCAACATATTTCCGTGAAAAATCTGCTATGAAAACTATGAAATAGTACGGTGGCTCTGTACTGACCGTAGGGCCCTTCTCCCCTCAAGTATCGGCCTCCTACTTGGCTCTCATGAGTGGAGGAGTGACGTCAGTGAACAAGTGCCAGCCAGCTGCTGTCGTAACAACATTCTTATGCCATCAGTGATTTTTCTTTCTGCCTTCCCTCCTACTGGCGTCTCTCTCTCTCTCTCTCTCTCTCTCTCTCTCTCTCTCTCTCTCTCTCCCCTAATTCATTTTAATATTCGCAGTTGGCTATCTATTCATATTTCCTAATATACCCTAATACTACGTCTTAACAGCGACCTTTGTTCGTAAGTCTGTACATATTCATTGAATCTTTATATAATTACTCTCTCTCTCTCTCTCTCTCTCTCTCTCTCTCTCTCTCCTGTTAACGCAACATGAAGCCTAGTGGTAGGATAGCTTGCAACATTGCTACAAGTAAACAGAAATAAGCAGTGCGGGATGACTGACGATGAGTAACTGAACACAAATATTCTTAGTAAAGAACCGATGAAAGATTTTCCTCACAAGACGAAACTTGAGTGAAGTTATTTTCATCTTAATATTCGGTAGCGGTCGGAACTTTATTATTTCCCTGGCGAACTTCGCGACTGCTCTATGATCAAGCTATAAATATGAACAGAACAGAGAGAGACCAGTATTGCTTCTACTTTTAATGCGCAAAACCACTCCTTCCTTATCTCTCTCTCTCCTCCTTGAGTGGTGGTTGTGCGAGCGATAACGGACACGATAAAGTACCAGGTGCCACTTGTGCGATTTATCCCTTCCCCGAAGCATCTGCCTTTTGCCTTTCAGCATTTCTTAAAAGGGTTGATAACCTACGGTCGAACTTACAAATTCTTTCTAAATAATACTCCAGCGATTACGTGAAAGCCCACTGGGCAATCTCAGCAGTGTTCGAGGCTGACGTGAATATGGCAAGCCATCCCCCTCCATGAGTAAACCCTGATGGAATAGAAGATCAATGTGATTTTTGGCAGAATATTTCAGCTGATGAGACTAGCGTGGAATTTGGTGCGAAAGTTATCACTAGGTTATATTTTTGAGATCAAAATCTCTGGCCATGAAAAGTAGTACCTACATATATGGGGGCCATTCTTTCAAGATGGGCACAAGGCGTGGTAAAACTAAAAAACATAAAAAATGTGTTTTCTACATCTTGGTGACAGTTCATTGATTTTTTTAGTTTATTGAATCCAATCTTTAGTGCTATGGCTGATTTCATGTCCCAGCACAAGAATGTCACACCCTTCCAAACAACCACGCGGCAACAAAATGGGTTCACAAATTCCGAAGCTAAAATTTTTCACTTTCCGAGATGTTCATTTAAAATTTGCCCCTGGGAAGGACAGCCTCATACTAGGGTAGCATTGAGGACGATCCATTTCTGCTTGAGAACCGCTCAAGGACTTGCAGGCCACAAAGCTCTAATGGTCCAGTTCCTGTCTTTGCCTTCCTTTCGGGTGATGGTGTTGCACAAGGCAAGTCTCTGGCGCATGAAAACCAGAAGCTCTTTGCAGATTAGTCAGGCACAGCTGCCTCTGTAGATAAGGCAAGATTTGATCTCCTTGCACGGAAGCTAAGGTCACATATTCTTAGGAAGCTTGAATTTCAAGTCAATGGCTTCCATACGAAGAGGGATCATCTTCTGAATAATGTTAATATTGACAATGACCAATTCTACACAACACAAAGTCCACTTAGGGAACATGAAAGCCAAACGAGCAGCCAGCCAATGAAGCAGGGCATATTTCACCTTAGGGTGCTGTCCGTCATCCCGAACTTCAGAATCGTCCCAAGTTCGGATGGTCAAATATTTCTAAAGTCTGCGGGAAATTTGCAATACTTGGACGTGACATCATGGTGGGGTAGAGGAAGGTGCAAAGATGTCAAGAAAGGAATATGCTGTATTCCACTCTGTAGAGCTAGTCAGGTGGGTAAAGGATTTGATCTTAAGAAATTAGGCTCTTAAGCCATGCACTAAGGCACTGTCAGCCATTCAGCAGTAAGACAGTGAAAAGTAGGAGTTAATATAATTTTATGCTCACGTTTTCATATCAAAGTCAATATCTACTTAAGAAAAAAACATAAATATTATCGTCATTGCCAACTTAATCAGACTTATCCACAAAAATATAGAAGCATATGTGACGACCGTACTGGAATTTTTCACACCTAAACAACATAAATACTACAACCAGATTTCAGAATTGAATCATTTTTTTAAAAGACTGTGTAGTATGTTATCTCTTATACTATCTGGCAGTGGAGGCACAGAAACAAACCGGCATCTGCTTCTCATTCAACAAATCTCAACAGACAGAAAAAAATCAGTCCAAACATGGCATAGCATCATTGGTAAGTTCCTTTTAAGTCCTGGAAGCCATGCTTTCAAATACTTGAATCTGTTCTACATGGAAATCGTTGCATAACATAACAAACTGGGGCCCTCCTGTTTTCATGAGCATTTTAAAGGGTATTATACTTATTTATTTGTAACACGCATTACCCTATTTGAACTCTACCCTGCCCTGCGACCATAGTTTGATCAAACTAGAACCTGCTCCAAACAGGAAGCTTTTCTATAACTTTTGTTATTCCTGGCCCAGTTGTTGTAGAGAAGTATATATATTAAATGGCTCCCCTAATTTCACTATTCTTTGATTATCTCTCCTTGAGATGGTCCACTTTTTTAATTGAATTGAATATAGAATTCAGGCCAAAGGCCAAGCACTGGGACCTATGAGAGGTCATTCAGCACTGAAACGCAAATTGAGAGCAACGAGTATGAAAGGTGTAACAGAAGGAAAACCTGAAAGGAGTTGCACTGTAAATCAATTGTTAGGAGAGTGTGGAAAGTAAGATGGAAGAAAGAGAATATGAACGGAGGTACCACTTTCATCATGAAAGGGGTTGCAGCTAGGGGCCAAAGGCACGTTGCAAAGAACCTTACGTAATGCCTACAGTGCACCACATGAGAGTGTACTGACGGCACTACCCCCTTAGGGGCCCCCCCTTTTTGAACAGCTTTTTATTACCCTTCCCCAACAAACCCTTGTGTGAAGTTTGGCTGAAAGTGGTCCAGTTCTGAGGAGCTACAAAGTCACACTTCCACATATAATCATCGATTTAAATACACTTTGAAAATGCTAGAAACAAACGCCTCCCTTCTTCCATCAACGTCTTAACATCTTTATTATTATTATTATTATTACTATCTGCAGCAGTAGTAGTGGTAGTAGTGGTGGTAGGAGTATTATGAACACCAAGGACAGTGCAAAAACCCGGGTATTTTTAATCTATGTTTAACCAAACATAACTAACCAAACCGCTATCGAACAACAGGTAAGCTTACAAAGCAAAGACACAAACTAGGTTTGTGCGAATGAATAACAGAAAATGAGATAGAAGCTGTATCTGTATAATAATTATCTGCACATCCAGTCGCCCAACCTTGAGTTCTCTATTCATGACCTGGGCTGGGGTACAAAAGATAGCGCCCTCGCATTCTCTTTTTTTTTCTTTTTTTCCTAAACTGGCTTCGCTCCTAATGCGCTGCATGTCACAAAGATGAGAGAACGAAGTGAGATACATCTTTTTTTTTTTCTCTCTCTCTTTCTCACTTCCTCTTATCATTCAACAGTCTGTCTTGGCAAAGACCTTAAATTTATTTGTAGTGACATTCATGATCAAGAAATGAACGGATTTGTCAAGAAAAGCGACTTTCTCTCTCTCTCTCTCTCTCTCTCTCTCTCTCGCTCTCTCAGGCACCACAAAGCACACATGCATACAACTGGCTTTTGTCAAGGGATCTTCATGCATAAAGTCGGCTACAGCATTCATTCAGACACCGAACAAAATAAACAAAGATGCCTGAAATATAGCCACACCCCGCTTTTTTTGATCTTTGAACAAATTGCGGCTTCATCAAACGAAGACGAGAGAGACTTGGATAATTGTCAAGAGATTTCTCAGGCGATTTCTCAAGACTTGGCAGTAGCGGTCACAGAGAGGCAACTGAAAAGCACCTGGGCATCACTCTGCCCATACACGAAGGTCAAGTTCAAGGGCAGGCATCATAGTGGTGGATTCTCTCGTTCTAAAACCGCCTGTCAATTAGCTTTCCCACGCCCCCCACACAACCCCAACCCAAAAGGAGGTTTCTGGGACCACCATTCCCTTCTAGCCCCCCCCCCCCCCAACCATTCCTCCACCCGAATTTTTTCTGCCTGCATTCGGCCGTCGTCATCTTTTGAGTGGCCCGTCTCCCCATAAGCCTCCTTCCTACTCTTGTAGCTTCCTTATCCACTGTCACGTCATTCCAGCCTCTTTTTTGGGTAATTTCTTCCGCCGCCCACCCCCTCTCGCGCCTCACGACTTCCAGTCATCCTTCGCATTTACAGAAACTCTTTCCTCACGAATATCGGCATCGGTGACCTATGAGGTCAGGAAGCAAGGCGGACAAACGAATCAAGAGCACTCATGGCACCTCCAAATGTAGTGACCGTTTCCTCCTCAGATGGCAACTCCTCCTCCTCCTCCTCTAGCAACTCCCTCCTTTGCTGTGACATCATGAGTTCCTCTCCATCTTGAGCGTCCACAAACTTTCTTCTCGTGACCCCTGAAGTTCGTCACCATAGATCCCAAGGTCTTCTTTCACGCAGCAGGTGACTGCCATCAGCAGAAATGGAGGCGGTTGTGGTACACATGAATTCGCACCAGACACCTTCGAGTTAAAATACATTGGGAAAAGTCCTACTTTGTCTAGATTCATATGAGTCTTGTGAATCATAGAGCTCAAATACAATTGCTCCACTTTACAATCAGAGCAATGCCAAAGCTGCTGCCAGCAGAGTCCTCTGAGGAGCAAGAGCGCCTTTGGCAATCTGTGTCAGCTGGGACGCCACCGCCCTGCCAAACACTTTCCCCCCCCCCCCCCCTCCCCCCCCCCCCCCCCCCCCTCACACACACTTGTTGGAATGATCATGAATATCTAATGTGACGTTGCTCTATTTCAACCAAAAAGAACTGCGTGCAGAAAGGTATCATAACGTAAGAACGCTACAAAAAAACTTTATTGGAAAAATCGAATAAGAGTATCACTGGAACACACGGAGACATGACATAACCCAAACCTTTATATGCATATATATACACACACACACATATATATACATACATACATATATATATATATATATATATATATATATATATATATATATATATATTTGTAAGATAAGTTTTTTCTTATTGTGTCAGTTTTAGTCTCGATAATGCCAAGTGACTGCGAAATTCCGTCGGCCTCCATTATCTGAATTGAGTGTACACTAACGCCTTTTACAGGAAGCCCCTTTACTGTGTGTGTGTGTGTGTGTATAGATACACATATATAATGTACGTGTATATGTGTATGTATATATATATATATATATATATATATATATATATACTATATATATATATATATATATATATATAATATATATGCATCCATACATATACAAACATATCTATACATATATTTTTTGTCACTAATTCCCACGATTTTTCCATAATTTATGAAACCAAAAATACCCCTGAATACAGACTTCACTTGTGAATAATTTTCGCTCAAACTGACACGTTTTAGTTGTAAGTTATTGCTAATGAATCATCTGAGGTCAGTGACATTTGCTGTTAAAATTGAGTCATTCATACCAACACAATTTCCGATACTCAGAAAAAATTGTACATTTATGTAGATACTAAATTTACTGATTTATCAGAATCTGAAAATATGAAAGGTCAGTTTGTCATGAAATGTTGCAGCTTTTGCAAATCTGAAGGATCCAGAGGTGTCAATGAAAAATTCCTCCCCAAACACAAGGGAAGGGGAACAAATGAGGTTCCTTCCTCGTCCCTAAGATCAGTGGAGAGAGAACAGCAATGGGGTTAACCTGTAAGTGATCTAATGTTGATGGAACAGATCAGTCCTTACAAAAGGGCTTCTCTTCATCATCTATAGTCATTCATAGCTCCTCTGAAAGGGTGATGTGGTATCTATCCTCCAGCATTTTATGTTTATTACTGACCTGACTACCATTATAATTGCCAATTCTCTCCAAACTATCTCCTTGCATGAGGGAGGGGGGAGTTCCCCATAGAGCAGCAGAATCGGCTCTGGATTATACAAGTGATCTTTTTGATCATCCATGTGCCAGTGATCCAGTGTCTACTTCCAGGCCCACGTGGTTTAGCACGACAGCCACTCTCCAGCTTAAGATTCATCGGTTCTGAGAGCACTCGCGGTGTCGCGGGAAATGATGGCAATTCTGATGTCATGAATCAAGATTTCCTCGAGCACCATTCACACAGCAAAACATTCTCCAAAAAGACGACCAAATGGCCCGCACCAGTGGTAAGCTGGTAACTCGAAATAACCCCACTGTCTGTCAAAAACAGGTTTCCATTGCAGCGTCCAGCCAACAGATACTGCAACAGACAATAATCTGCAAATATTGCAGTATATTAACCGAGCATCGGCTCAGCATAAGTACTCAAAATGAATCTTCAATCTGGGACTAATGAGGTATTGCTTAGTACTTGATACGTTTGGGATTTCTGCAGACCAATTTGATCACTGCGTCAGGCAGTATTCATTCAAATGACATTGCCTGCCTGTTTAAGGTTGCATGTGTGCAGAATTCACATTGTTATATCCCTAGTTTTGTATCAATGTTTTAAGCTCGAAGCCTAAAAGTCGTGGTGTACATAGATTATGAAACAAACTTCAACTTCACAAATAAATTCTTTTTGTCCATAGAACTACAAATCCTTTGCTAGATCTTGTAGGGGAGGGGATTATGGGAATCAATGGTACTTTGAATGCCATCCTTCGTCGCTTTTTGTTGCTTTTGATACTGCAAGCAAATCATTTCAACTGTCAACACTTGTGTGAAGTTCTCCTCACTCAATACTTGATACGAGGGCCAGTGAGGCTATCCAAAATGGGAGACTTAATCTGAGATTGCCAAAAGACCTTTCATAACTAGCAACAGATATCCCAATATTCAACAAAATCTGCAAAGCAAGTCTAGAATTGGGGAAGACATCTTCACAATACGAAATGATAATGTTAACAAATCATTTGTACTCCAAGATTTGCACAGTTTGGTAGAGGAAATTCGGCGTGGTCTTCTACCTACCAACATTCTCAGGTTTTGAGTTTCTCTGCGCAACTGGGCCTCAGGCAGACTGCTTTTCATCATTATACTTCGTCATTTTGAAAAGCAGGCGCAGGGAAACGAAACAATCCCGTCGTGCTTAAAATAGCACAGAGACACAGAACACTTGCGTCGGTCAGCATCAGATTATGAGATATGAATTTTGAAAATGATCTCACCGGCTGTCCACACCTGCAGGCGCGCTGCGCGTTGCTTTTGTCGATCAACAACGTTACCTGTTTTCCTTTTTTGCGTGGGGAGGGAGAGGGGGGTGAAGTCAGACTACGGTGATCTCAGACTATCTAGATCTACTTTGGTGACATCGGATTGGTAACCATCATTATAAGGGTAAGAAGGTGGAATGAGGGCCAAAGGCTAGCGCTGGGACCTATGAGGTCATTCAGCACTGAAAGGAACTGGCAGTGAGAAGGTCAGAGAGGTGTATAACAGGAGGAAACCATCAAAGCACTTGAAGAAGCACTATGAAAGAATGCTTGGAGAGGGTTCAGGGAAGTCAGATGGAAAAAAGAGAATATGAACGAAGGTACAGTCAAAGAAATGAAAGAGGTCGCAGCTGGGGGCCTTTGGAAGGGACGCATGCGGCAAAAACCCTGAAGTAATGCCCACAGTGCACCTCAGCTCTACCTCCTTACGGGGAACCGCCCTTATAGGCCAGAAGCGAGTGGCGCCCCGGCGCCAGCAGTCGATTGCCTGAGTTCAGAGAGAGAGAGAGAGAGAGAGAGAGAGAGAGAGAGAGAGAGAGAGAGAGAGAGAGAGCGTTGGTCGAAGGACAAGGCTTCCAGAGGTAACACTAGCCTTCATTTCAAGGAACTCGAGAACTCGTGTTAATTGAAATTGATTAAGTATCTGAGAATAAGTCTTGGGCTCGATAAACCGCCCGAGGTCTTTATTCATTACTTGACGCTCTCGCATATATCTATAAACAGGTCACGGACTGACTGCTTCTCTAACAGGTCGTTACTGGCAGGTGATGTTTCTCTCTCTCTCTCTCTCTCTCGCTAAAATAACTCCAAATAAAAAAAAATCCGATACAGGCTAACTCATCACGACGTCTAGTATATATATATACATACATACATATACATCCATATATAGATACATAGATAAATTTTATATATATATACATATTTACTATATTAATATATATATAGTATTATAATATATATAATATATATATATATATATATATATAGACGCACCAGAAGACCAAATGAACGTTTAGAAAGAAGTAAAATAAGCCAGATTTCATGCAGCATTTATCAGAGGTATATTGCAAAGGAATGATTCGTATTGGTGGAATTTGAAGGCATGCGAACCACAGGGATAGCAGGTCCCTAATGAAAAGACAGGTGGATTAGGGAATACAAAATACTTCACACCTGACAAGAGAGGAGGAGGAGGAGGAGGAGTGGAGGAGGAGGAGGAGGAGGAGGAGGAGCAATGAACTCATTAGCGTCTGAGGTCAGTACTCTGCTGCGAATCTTGTTTATCTATGCGGGAGGGAAGGTCGGCTCTCTCTCTCTCTCGGCTTTGCTCTCTTTCCATTTAAATCTGTTGTAGAATCCCCTGAGGATGCAATAATGTGTTGCGAAACGTCGGAATAAATCTGTCAAAGTGTCCAATTCCTGTGTTTCCTGCCTGCCTTCTACTTTGTATATATATATATATATATATATATATATATATATATATTATATATATATATATATATATATTATATATATATATAGCTGAAGAAAACCTAGAAACGATTATGGAGAAATGAAGGGTTCATGAATTAGAGAAACTGAAATGCCAACTCGTCGCCAGGCTGCTTCATAGAAAGTGGAGTGCAGAGACGAAGCGTGAAGAATGGTAACTGAAAAGTTACAAAGCTATTAAATAAAGTTGCCCTGGATGACTGGGTGAGGTCAATGAAATGTCAATGAAATGTTCAATATTCTTAATCTCTGGTGGGGGAGGGAGGGTGGGGCTTGAGGAAGGAAGTGAAAAAGCTCCCAGACGAAGCAGCAGGTTTTAGAAAAGGCAGAGGTTGCAAAGATCCAATGTCCGTTTTAAGACTGAGGGTGAAGATGTGTATTTCAAAACCCTCTTCTGATGGCTTCTGTTAATCAGAGGAGGATTCGACAACATCCACAAACCAATATTAAGGAATGTCTTGCGTCACTCTATAGTGTTCGTAGTCAATATCTTCCATGCACGAAGGTGATGCAATGTTCACGCGGAAGCGTCTTGTCACCTGACTTTGCAGCAAACAGTGAGTGAGTGCTGTGGGGAATGTGAATTCCACCTTTGTTGTTCCCTTCCCCTAGATTTCACAACGGATAGAGTCGTCGGAGATGGGAGAGGAGATTGAGACTGCAGTAACAATGCAAACTCGATGGACCTCGACTATACAGATGATGATTTCAGCAGCAAAACGCAACAAGATTCACAAAGCTTGCTTGATAAAATGCCTCAAATATCAACAAAGATGGGGCTCGAAATAAATGAGGACTTAGTAAACGACTAAAAAGGGTAAATTATACTAGAGATAGGCTGAATAAGACCCAGAAAATAAATGGAATAAAATTGTATCTGAAAGATTCAAAATAAGTCTAGCATAAACTGCATTGCTCAATGGATATAAATTCTGGAATGGCAATAGAACGATAAGTAACAAATTTCACTTGGTGTGAGAATAAAGCTTTGAGCGGATTATTTCCTTAAGAGTTAATTATGCAAAATTTAAATATGTAAGATGTTTAAATTATAAAGAAGGTAGAGGATACGTACGGAAAATGAAATTATCATTTGTATTATTACTATCATTATTATTGTTCAGAAGATGAAACCACATTCATAGGGAACAAGAAGCCCACCAAAGGGGCCACTGACTTGAAATTCAAGCTTCCAAAGAATATGGAGCTCATTAGGATGTAAGAGGAAGTAAAAGAAAATACAAAAAAAAGAGATCCCACTCATTAAAAAAATTACAAAATAAATGAATAAATAGATAAAAACAGTATCATGATATTAATACATTGCAAATTCGCTTGATCTTCTGTAGGGAGGCTGTTCCTTCCACAGTCCCCAACGGTGTGTGAGGAATAAAGGACCTCTGGAACTGAGAAACTCGACAGCGAGGTTCATTGACTGCATATTGGTGCCTCTGCTGTTCAGCAAATCTGGTTGCTCTCTCTCTCTCTCTCTCTCTCTGCAAGTAAAGGAGATAATCATGTATATAAACATGGTACTTGACCCAACCACAAACGAGTGTTGTCACTCCTCTCCCTGACACCTGTCAGTGTGGATTTTGAGGTGCCAGCAGTTTGTATGTTTGTCCGTAATGTTCACCCCGCCACCCCCCTCCCCCACTCTCGTCGTCAATGGCTTAGAAATAGTGTCGAAACCGGTCAGGACCTAAACCCAGCATGTTAACTCTGTACCTGAGATTATATGTATATAATATATATAGGTGTATTCTAATTTAATGAATGTATCCGCATACGACAAGTATCTGTATATATGTATATATGTGTGAGCAGCAATACTACACTTCTAACGTGAATAACGTAACCTAGTTCTGATACTCCGGATGCAAGTTCGAATCCTTTTGGAGGTCAGCTTTTGCAGCAGAGACAAGCGAATCCAAAACGCTTGAAGAAATCTAGATTTTAAGATGGCATACTACTGTTTATGACAGATTCATACGTATCTGGGAAAAAGTGGCTGGTTGATTTTATACCTACTTATACAAACACACACACACAATATATATATATATATATATATATATATATATATATATATATATATATATATATATATATCTCTGGGAAAGGATTATACAGAGAGACAGAGAGAGAGATGAGAGAGAGAGAGAGAGAGAGAGAGAGAGAGAGGGTCATTATGAAATTAGCGTGATGATAAGTACCAGGTGTTCACACCTCTACCGAGAGTGTTTCCGTCAGCAGCACCCCGTGACTGACTGTCGTATTTTCCTACAGACAAAAGCTTCACCTGCCAATCTATGTCTATTTGGGAGCAACGATAACTCACAGCTGGTGCATAGTAAAAGTTCGACAAAGGCCCCTCCTCCTCCCCCCTCCTCCCCCTTCATCCTCGCGGTACGCATCACCGCTTTGTCAGAACTTTCTACTTCGCACAAAACCTCGACGATCGTCATATGCTGCTGCTGTTTCTTTCTCACTCAGTTGGCTCTCTCTGCCGTCGCTGCGATGTCGCTCGTTTCGTCCCTAGAATAACGAAGATAGAAACATGACGATGATTCCGTCCCAGTCAGAAACGGGAATGACTGAGAGTCGCTACTGTTAACCTTGTAGGAGGCGCAGGCAGAGAAGACGCTGCTCTCTCTCATTCATGACGAAAGATCACGTATATCGAAGTTCGGGAGATTCTCATTCGATGTCCACACCCACAGGGCCGGAAGGGGAAGGGAGAGGCCTTTAAGAGTCCTTCCTGCGGAAGGTCCTGCAGGAGAATAGGATTTGAAAAACGATCTTTCTCATTAACCTTGAATAGAATAGAATGTAGAATTGAAGCCAAAGGCCAAGCGCTGGCGCCTATGAGGTCATTCCACGCAGAGAGGGAAAGAATCACCAAGAAGAGCTGAAAGGTGTCAGCAGGAAAATTTCGCAGTTGCAATAGGAAATTTTTTTTTCAGATGGAAGAAAGAGAATAGGAATCGAGGTACAGTATAAAGAACGAAAGGGGCCTGAAAGGACGATGCAAAGAACCCTACGCAATGCCTAAGCGGTGCACTGACGACACTACCCCCAAAAGGGGCGTGTGCGTAAAGATCCCCCTCGGAATCAAGGAGACTGATGAAGAGGGAGAACATTCGACCGCTGGGAGGGGGCGGGATGGGGGGTCTCCTTCCCGTGAGGTCTTCCTTCTTCAAAAAGACAACCGCTAACAAAGGAAACTTTCCCAACTGATTCAACGCAAGCAGCCAGTACGTATAGACGCAAACTACGAGAGAAGCATATCGCGGTGAGTGACAAACAATGAAACAGCTTCGCAGACCTTTCAACAAAAGGTATAACAATGGGCCACGAGCCAAAGGGTCGACTCGAGAGTGCCAACGGAGGGTCAGGAGGTTGTGTACTGCCAAACGTGCAACGGATCCCTCCGATCACGTCCTCCAGCCCCAGTGGAGAAAGGAGGACTTTTACGAGTCATAACCGAAACACACAAACATGGGCTCACAGGTACCTGCATCTGCATTTGCATGCGATAGCAGCAGTTCACTGAACATGCTGGGTTCGTAAAAAAAAAAAACACACACACACAGAGCAGATGATTGAATACATTAACTGTCTCAGTTCTGTGCAGATTACGGTACGCACTTTTAACTTGGCCCATTTGAGACGAGGGGCACAAGAATAAAGGAAACGACTTCGATATGGCTCTCTTTCTTTGATTATACAAACTTCGAGGCAATGAGTGGGAGAGTGCCTCGAGGAATTCGTCAAGAACAAACTACACCATAGACCTAGTGTTAGCTATCGTTCAGCAGAACCATGAATTAATATTATATATAATATGTGTGTTTGTGTTATATATATATATATATATATATTATATATATATATATATATATATATATCAATATATTATATAATATATATATATATATATATATATATATATATATTTACTAATACCAAAAATTAGGGTGAAATCAACGAGTGCTTCATGGGTTCTTTCGTGTGTTTACTGTAACATATCTTCAAAGTATTGCATAAGGGGAATATAAGAAAGTGCTGGGAAAATATTTTTTTATCTAATCCTAATTCTGATATTTGTACTATATAATACACTCATCACGCGTCTTGAGTGGAATTATTTCACACTCACCAAAATACACACACACACATATATATATATATATATATATATATATATATATATTATATATATATGTATATGTATATATAATGATAGAGCTGACAAAAGGAATACGATGTGATGTGCTATGGTGACGTATTATGCTGAAGGTGTTCAGCGGCCGGAGGGACGAAACCGTATGGTGAAAGCGACATACATGTCAGAGGAGCAGAGGGTGACTGGTGTTGTTTGAGACGAGAAAAAGTCACGTCTGAATAGCCCTTCAATAGTGTAGCAGATAACATAACTTTTTTCACTTCAGTTAATACTTCAGTTAATGATGCAAGCATTCTGATACATATCTTAACCATAGGCCACTTTCTGAAAATGACTGAGTATCCACTCAAAATTCCAAAATGGCTGCTGTTTTTCAAGATGGCCGCTAGTCAAGGTTTTAACATTGGACTCGTGTGCCTCTGGTCATGATTTTATTCATTTGTTTTGACTATACACATTTTAGGCAGTGTCACCGAGTAAAAGTATAATGTATTTCTGTTAAAGATTTCAAATAGCATATATGCAAAAAGAAGGCATCGAATATGGCAGCCAAAAACCTTAAATAATCATGCCTCAGGATTCAGCAGGCATGGAAAAAGTCTTCCTGTTTAATAGTTTGCAAGTCTATACATAATTTAGGTGGTGGTTTTATCTTTCGTTTTAGTTTAAAAGAGTGAATGTCAACACACAACCAGGGCACATTAGTGACTTCACCGCTATGTGACTCAGCACATGGGGTTCTGTGTCAGCTACTCTTGCTTTACTTGCACTGTACCCAGCTTTGCTTTAGTGTGGTTTAGTGTCCTAAATGCTGTCTTGGTAGAAAGTATACTTATAGTTAGTAGATCTAGTTAGACAGCCACGCCAGAATTGACATGGAGTGCCAGCACGGGAAGCCGAGTCAAAGGCAAGTAGGGCTCCACATGGCCTGTTCCTGTACTTACCTGGATGGTCTACAGATCACATGAGACTTAAATGGCACTGGATTAATGTCCTTGCTAGGAAGCAAAACAAATGTAGGTCTAACTTCACCCTTGGCCTCTGTACATCACAATCCTGAACATAATGGGTACGTAATGATTTCAACCAATGTGCCATTGCTCCAGGATATTGGTGAAATGCCATGAAACTCTGACCCAGCTAGGCTGCATGAAGGCAGTGGCATAGAGGCAACACTGCAACAAAAAATGGCAAAATACCATAATAGCTGTATGGTCATATTTAATAATGCAAAATTTGATCGTGCAAAGAAGTGAAGATCTACAGTTGAAGGAAGTGAGCCACACGAAAAGCATGCTAAAGAGTGCCGAATGAGTCATGACAATGAAGCACGCATTTTTTGTGAAAATGTGGCACCTGGATCAGATCTTCGACAAGGAATGACCATAAATCTCAAACATGAGTGTGCTCACACCCTTAATGATGGTAAATTATTGACAAAACAAAGTGCAGGTGATGCAATTGCACAAGAGTTGAAATACCATCGTGTATGTCTCACTGGACTTTACAATAGGGAGAGGTCCTATCTTGAGAAAGAACGTCACAATGAAGAACCAGATGTATATCCACTTGTTCTATCAGAGCTGGTTAATTATATAAATGAAACCAGCCTGAGTTCGAATGATCCTGCCATATTTCCTCTTGCAGACATATCCAAAGTATACCAGCAGCGCCTGGAACAACTGATCATTGCCTCATCCTCTGTAAATACAACAATATTAAAGGACAGGTTTTTAACAGAAATCCCTGAAATAGATGCACACAAGAAAGGAAGAAGTGTGTTACTTTCCTTGGAGAAAGATATAGCTTTGGCTGTATCTCAGTCACCTGACTACTCAGATACATTTGAGATTGCTAAAGCAACAAAGATACTAAAGAAGCATATTCTGGATCATTAGTCTAGGTCTGATGGCTTCTTTGGTGAAGGATGCATCAAATCATCGATGCCATACCTCAAAGTCTGCTCCAGTTCACTGGTATGGTCGAACATGGAGCAGACAAAGTCACAATTAATGCTTGGCTCATCAAAGTCAGACCTGGCTATTGCTCAGCTCCCGCAGTACAACTGCTTCTCAAAACGGAAGGGAGGAGCAAGTGAACATCGACTCTCAAAAGAATAGGGAAGCTCCTTTTCCAGTGTTCATGGGCATGGCTATCTTGATCATGCCATGAGCATTTCGTATGACAGGGTGCTGGAGATATCAGCCCGACTGGGAGATGCCACTGTCATCAAGTATGTGGATGAGGGAGTAGTCTGTCCACTTGTCTTGTGTATGGGGTCAGGCAATTCAGCGCCAGCCAGAAGCAGAATCCAGCTGACCGGGTAGAGAAAAGATTGGCGAAGACGGGAAAGTCTTCTAGACGGCCAACTCCCCTATTGCGAAGAGTTGTGAACAGCTTACAAATGTGGCGCAAGTCTGGTTGCCATGGCAGGTGCAAATGCTACAGGCTTGGGCTTACATCCATGGGTTTGCATAGCACGAATGTGAGGTGTAACTGTAATGTGAGATATAACTATAGTGCGTTTACTTTTCTAAGATCACTTGGGTGGGGCCAGATAGAAAAGGCAGAGTTGACATATCTACAGGTATGTAAGTCCCATTAAATGCTTCCCGCAGATATAATCCTTCTTAGGAGAATTCGCTTAAGACCTTGGAAGTCGAGGGAAAGGGTTTGCTTCTTCCCTGTTAACTTTTTTTTATTTTTTATTTTTATTCCCGATTCTATTTAGCTATTCCTTCTTTCTCTTTCTATAATTATAGATACGCTGAATAGCCTGTTGGCTCTGGTGTTTGGACTTGAGACATAAATTCATAAGTCAATCGATCTATTATGCCCTTAGAAATATTTTCATCAAAATCATCCAAGTCAGTCACAGGACTCACTTTCCCATTTCTTTTTTGAAACACTGGAGATTCCGCTATATTTCCCGCCTCTCTTGCTTCCTTGTTAAGTCTACGAATAGTCATTTCTGACACTTTTGTTGCTTCAGATGTTCTCTGGATAGCCTTCGAAACATCAATTACAGGACCTGCATGAGGTTTTTTTTTCTTTTATAAAATGAAGTATTTCAGGAAATTATAGACCACTTCCTTGGCCTCAGGTGGTGGGTGAAGACGTCTACGGGAGTCACTTGGGCCATGCCATACTTTTCACAGTGGGTGATCGAGAGCGAGTATCCTTTAATGATATTGACCATGACCTTTTCAATCCTCTTAAAAATCATAGGTCCCCTAAACTCAGATCTGGCATCACCGGGGAAAAAATATGCCATATCTTCATTTTCATTATTGAAACCGAGGTTTTAACGAAGAATATACGAAATAAGATATATTCAAAATATCTGATGTAAACAAAGAATCATAATTCAAGAAATGAAAACTATTTCAATAGACTCCGTGAAGCTAATATGATTACCAAACCATGAAAATTGGCAACGTATGATATCTGTACAAGGCACACCACAGCGATCTTAGAAAAGTAAACGCACTATATAATGTTGCAATTGATGCTTTGGATACATCTGAATGAGAATTTCATCGCACTAAAGAGTGACCCCATGCATCTTGACAATCTTGTGTTCATTTCAGACTTAAAAGAACACATTTTAGACAGTGCTCGAACACAGATAAGATACTTTGTTATCATACTCCATTATAGTCTTGTACTTGTGTACTACTGAGTAGCAGTATGGGGTTTTGAAGCGCCGCTGAAGATTTCATTTTGTGTTTTATCGTTGCATACAGTGAATGGTAAGCAAAGCTTTTGTCTCCTTATTGCCATAAAACCTGTTAAAAACAATTCTGAAGAATATCTCCTTTGGTAAATGTTAACTTATCTGGGTTACTTCATTGCAGGATAGGGATATCCTGCCTTTATAATCACGTGGTTATTTGTCTCAGGCTTTCCTGCCCTGGAGTTACCAGTAATCGTATTTCTTGACTCGTATATAATTGCTTCTCCTAATGTTCTTCAACCAGTGGGGCGCCCTTAAGACGAGAACTCGCGAAGCTTCAAGTAATATCACAAAGGGTTAACATCGTTTAAATGTGAATTGATGATATTTTAAAAATAAATCTAGATGGGATGAAATTGAAAGATGTCAGGTTTTACCTGCCTAAAAAATTTTTTCTTTTATCTTCAATACTTTTGGCGACATTAGCATTTGAATAGCAATGGGGGGCTGGGCTATGGCGGGCCATGCCGGGCCGCCAGAAATGAGCCAGTTTCCAGTAAGACTTCGCTACGCTCATCATTATATTTACATTAATATTCAATTTCCAAGACTTGGACATTGAGACATGTTTTCCATATTTCCATAAACCGGTATGGATGAGAGGGGAGGGGGCCGCTGAGCACTTTCGAAGAAAGTCCTGTGTAGGACATCCAGTATTCTCAACGATTCAGCTGTAATCAAAACGCCATCATTTTGAAGGTGAATTGCATCACTTTCTTCCAGTAACCTTTCTATGATTTGAACAAAGGTGAAGAAGATACAGTTTTCAAGTTTGGTGGTATAAGAAAATGGAAGGTGAGCGGATTATTGCAGAATGGCCATGTTGAATGAGGATTTCCTTCGAGTACTTGCAGGAGGAGAAAGTTGGCAGTGAATGACACGAGGGGAAGATCTTGAAGGAGTGGAGGGAGGGAGCAACTGTCCTCTGCACAGGGGAAGATGATGAAGGTCACTGGAAAATAGGAAGATATATCATTACATAGTCCCCATAGGTGGGTAGTGGTGCTGTCAGTTGTACCTAAAGCGGTACATTGTAGGCATGACTTGCTGTTATTTGTAGCGTCCCTTCGCCTATAGCTGAAACTGCTTTCTTTCCTTTTACTGAACCTCAATTCACATTGTTTCTTCCATTTGACTTCCCACCCGCTTCTAACTTTCGCAGTGGAATTGCTTTGAGGTTTTCCTCCTGTCACACCTCGGTAACCTTTTAGCTGCTCTCAATTTTCCTCTCAGCGCTGAATGACCTCATGGGAAAAGGTGTGCGTGGTGCAATACAGGAACTCGAAGACATTTCCAGGCGGTTATTGGTTGGCAGAGACATGGTTCGAAGACTGCTTCTGATTTATATATATATATAATATATATATATATATATATATATATATATATATATATATGTACTATATATATATATATATATATATATATATATATATATATATATATAATATATATAATAATAATAAAAGGAGCCCATAAAAACACCAAAATATAGAGAGAAAAGTACTATATTTCAGAGACTGCTATCTCCCTCTTCAGGTAGATGAATGAGAAAAGTTTACAAAAAAAGGTGGTATTTATACCAAGAGGTCCACCCACAGGCAAGCCAATTTAGGTCACCCCCGCTGATAATCTTCCTTTAATCCTCTTAAGCGTTGGTTGAATGAAAATCTTGTCGATTGTATCTAAATCCCATGCCCCTCTTGAGATGTTCATTACCTGCCCCTCTTTTATTAAGGCCAATTCCATCATTTGACTCTTGTACCGGCAGTTGCTGCTATAAATTATACGTGACAAATTCCAGTTTATTCTATGGTTATGTTCATTTATGTGGTTGAAAATAGCCGAGTTCTGTTGTCCATACCTAACTGACCGTTTGTGTTGTATTAATCTTTGGGGAAGGGATTTACCTGTAAATCCGATGTAAGATTGGTCACAGTCCTGGCATGGGATTTGATAAACTCCAGTCTCCTTGGGGGATGTCTTTTGTTGGACGTTAATCAGGGATTTGGCTAAGGTGTTTGGGTAAGTAAATGCTAAAGGGTTAGATTTTCCGAGGGTCTGAGTCACCTTCTTAATTGTGTCCAGGTGTGGAATTTTTATTTTATTGTTGGGTGTATCTCTGGTCTTGTCTTTAAAGGGTCGGTAGAAAATTACGTTTGCTTTGTGAATTGCTTTCTCAACTATATGGTCAGGGTACTTTAAAGACGAAAGTTGCTTACGAATTAGTTCAAATTCTTTTTCCAGGAAATCTGGGGAACAAATTCGTAAGGCTCTTAAGAACAGGTTGCTGGCTACACCTATCTTGATAGCAATGTCGTGATAGCTAAAGTAGTGAATGTATGAAAGTGAGAACGTTGGTTTTCTGTATATGGTAAATTTGTATTCTGTCGTATCTCTGATTATTAAAACATCAAAAAAGGAATTTTGTTGTCTTTTTCCCATTCAACTTTAAATTTGATGCTGGGCACTAATGCGTTTAATTTTGAAAGGAATTTATTAAAACTGCCCCACCTATTATTCTAAAATGTTAGAATATCATCTACATATCTCATCCACAGCATGTTTTTGGGTTTTATTGCATTTATTACTGTAGTTTCAAAGTATTCCATGTACAGATTGGCTAAAACAGGACTTAAAGGACTACCCATACTATACCCGAATTTTTGCTTGTAGAATGATTCCCTGAATGAAAATACGTTATTAGATGCACATAATTAGACTAACTTTATTATTTTGCCGAGTGCCAAACTGAAGAACGTCCTGTACTGGTATTTTTGTGAATAAGGAATCTACGTCAAGGCTTAAAAGTTTTATGTTGTGAAGTGGTATATGTGCTTCTCTGAATTTGTGACAAAAATCTTCCGAATGTTTAATGTGACTGGGAGAAAAAGTGCCTAAAAAAGGGGAAAGGAGGCCAGCTAACCATTTAGAAATTTTGTAATTGAAAGCTCCGGCACATGAAACGATGGGTCTGAAAGGAAGATTGTCTTTGTGAGTTTTGGGAAGGCCAAAAAAGTAGGGTAATTTAGGATTAATTACTTTAAATTTCTCTAATAGTTCCATACTCTTTTTGTCTTGGCCAATTAATCTTACTTTCCAAAAAAATTCTGTGGGAACGTTTTGGAGTGGATTTTTCGTCAGTTTGTCGTAAGTGTTTGTGTCACTAAGGTGCTGGTTGATTTTGTCGAGGTATAAGTCCATTATTACGATTTTGCCGTCTTTGTCGGATCTACTTATTATAACATAACCTCTAACTTTTTTAGCGAGTGGATGGCTATCATAAATCAACGGGGAACAGGATATTTCTTATTTAGGTCAGTTAAAACATTTAGTAACACTCCTTTTAAACATATCTCTTCACGGCTGTAGTTTTTGTCAGATATGAATTTATCAAAGGACACTATGAAGTCTAGGTTGTTTTTGCGGTCTGGCATAAGAGCAAAGGATAAGCCTAGATTTAAAACTAAATGTTAATTTACAGTAAGGGGGTTATTGGATAAGTTTAAAACTTTGTCTTGTTGCTCAGGATTATTCCACACGCTATTGTTTATTAAGTTATTTAACTTGCGTAAAAGTCTGTTGGAATGAGTCACGCTATTATAGGCAGCAATATCGGAACAGAATGAAATCAGATACCTGTATATGTGGTCCGTAGTGAGGAGGCGAAGATTAGACTGAGATCCATATATCACTCTGTGTAGTACGAAGATGTCGTTTTTCGTGTTGGTGATTCTTTCCTCCAGGAAAATTTTATGTGATAGAGGAAAGGTGTCCGATTGCAGAGTCCATCTCCCGAATCCGTAAACTTTTGGTAGTACTTGTTCCTTGAGGCATTCTTCTAAAAAGTGTTTTTGATTTTTCATAATAATCAGAGATATGACAGAATACAAATTTACCATATACAGAAAACCAACGTTCTCACTTTCATACATTCACCACTTTAGCTATCACAACATTGCTATCAAGATAAGTGTAGCCAGCAACCTGTTCTTAAGAGCCTTACAAATTTGTTCCCCAGATTTCCTGGAAAAAGAATTTGAACTAATTCGTAAGCAACTTTCATCTTTAAAGTATCCTGACCATATAATTGAGAAAGCAATTCACAAAGCAGACGTAATTTTCTACCGACCCTCTAAAGACAAGACCAGAGATACACCCAACAATAAAATAAAAATTCCACACCTGGACACCATTAAGAAGGTGACTCAGACCCTCAGAAAATCTAACCCTTTTGCTTACTTACCCAAACACCTTAGCAAAATCCCTGATTAACGTCCAACAAAAGACATCCCCCAAGGACACTGGGGTTTATCAAATCCCATGCCAGGACTGTGACCAATCTTACATCGGATTTACAGGTAAATCCCTTCCCCAAAGATTAATACAACACAAATGGTCAGTTTAGGTATGGACAACAGCTCGGGCTATATTCACCATAATAAAGGACATAACCATAGAATAACTGGAATTTGTCACGTATAATTTATAGCAGCAACTGCCGGTACAAGAGTCAAATGATGGAATCGCCCTTAATAAAAGAGAGGCAGGTAATGAACATCTCAAAAGGAGCATGGGATTCAGATGCGATCGACAAGATTTTCATTCAACCAACACTTAAGAGGATTAAAGGAAGGTTATCAGCGGGGGTGACCTAAATTGGCTTGCCTGAGGGTGGACCTCTTGGAATAAATACCACCTTTTTTTGTAAACTTTTCTCATTCATCTACCTGAAGAGAGGGAACAGCAGTCTCTAAAGAAATATAGTACTTTTTCTCTCTATATTTTGGTGTTTTTATGGGCTCCTTTTATTAGATGGAATTCTGTTGTAACAGAACGTTTTTACCAGTCATATATATATATATATATATATATATATATATATATATATATATATATATATATTGTGACGAAGTGGCGTAGATTATCTGGGTCTGGATACCATTTAATATACTGGGGGGGGGGGGGGGTGGGGGGGGGGGGGGGGAATGGGCAAGAGTATCGGGTCTGGATACCATTAATACTTGGTGCAGAAAATAGTCAAAGATCTGTGTCTGGACACCATTAATATTTGTTAACCTTAATTACCAAGTATCTGGTTACTACACTTACCATTTGTAGTTGCTAATACAAGAGACCCTTTTATTCCTGGGTCTGGGACACCCTTTGTACTTAGGGCACAGTTCATTCAAGTACCTGGTTGTTACTTACCTCACTACAGACAGACACCTGACCCTTCATCACAAATACTAAATGACTGAATACTCTAAAGGTAAGAGTGATCCCTTTATCCTAACTGAACAGTCAAGAAAACAATCAGTCTAAGTTCATTAAAATATGTGTGAGGTAATCTTAATTAAAGGGCATCACTCGTGCAACTTCAAATCTAAGTATTTCCCTGATTCTGTTTTATTTGTGGGAAACGTCAAAATTATCACTCTATATTTCTACCTAGACGAACAAAATATCATGCTGGTGGTTCAAGATTAGATTAGATTATAAAATTTTTGGCACATAGCCAAGCGCCGGAGCCGAGGGGCCATTCAGCGCTGGTGGTTCAATGAAATACTCATATAAATCTTAAATACAAAAATTTAAAATTTTCTTTATTTCTAAAAATTCAAATTTATAAGTGAAATCCACAATCTCAGGGAAATTGTTATTACTTGAAAACAAAAGTTTAATTAATTCTTGAATTAATTATTAAGCAAAATTAAATCAAAGTTTATCAAGAAAATTAATTAAATTAAATCCTAAATAAATAATTAAATTTGAAATTATATCTAATTAAACAAAATAAAGACAATGCAGAAAAACATAATGCATAATATGAAAACAATTAAAGCATTGATAATACAAACATTAAGCATATAATAATGGGATATATCAAGAGAACAAAGCAAAAATAAATGCTTAGAAATGATAAAACGCTGAAGTGCACTTCAAAACATTTGTAAAAATACCTTATACACAGCTGCAGCTTCAATCAAAAGGCCTGTTACAATTTTACACTTTTTCACTATGTTCAGATCCCACAAACAACACATATATTACTAAGAATTATATAAAAATGAGTGACCAGCTCGTTATGTTAAGTTACTGAAACAGCCTCGCAACCGAGCGAGCGAGAGAGAGAGAGAGATTTTGAGAGAGAATGTCTCAAAGTGAATGAATCTACGTTTTATATGCGTAACTATCGTATCAAGGGATTGGGTGTATTTCAGTGTACGTCTAAGACGAAAACATATTACGTCAACTCTATAGGGGTACCTAATACAATGCCTCTTTGACTGCGTTCACATATGGCTATGAATAAGGCTCCCTTGTTCCTTCACAGGCTCGACCGCGATGATAAGAAAAATTACGCTTACCTAAGGCATTCTCAAAGTGCGAAAACACCCTCTTCAAAAGGCTCATGAGCTTTCACTCCCTCCGTGTCTTATGTACTCCAAAATGAAAAGTGGGATTACTTAGCACATGTTATCTTTAAATTTGGGAAATCTGAACACAGAAACAAACATTTCATAACATGATACAAAAGTTCTGATGTGAATTAATCCTATTACCACAATTATAATTGCATTCCAAACTTACATTATAAGATTCCTCCCCCCAGAAGATTAGTTATTCCGGGGTTGAATCCAACGATTCACAACGGGATAAATAATCGGCAACTACATTGTTCTTACCAGATATGTGCTCAATCTTTATATTATACTGTTGCAAGCACAAAGACCACCTGGTAAGTCTTTGATTATGGTTTTTCATCCGCTACATGAATGACAGTGGATTGTGATCAGACAACACTAACACTTCTTCATTCCTAGGTCTGTTCACATACACTTCAAACTTTTTCAATGCTGTGATTAAGGCTAGAGTTTCCTTTTCAATAGTTGCATAGTTTTTCTGATGCCTTTTCAGTTTCGAAGACAGGAAACACACAGGGAGTAGGTTATTTTCATCTTCTTGAAGTAGAACAGCTCCAATTCCGCAATCAAAGGCATCAACTTGTATCACAAATTTCTTATTAAAGTCTGGAGCTTGAAGCACTGGTCTTGAAGTTAAAATGGCTTTTACCTTCTCAAAGGATTCTTGACATTCTGGAGTCCAAACAAACTTAGCTTTGGGACTAGTTAAGTCTGTCAAGGGAGCTACTACGGCTGAGAAATTTGGACAGAAACGACGATAGAATCCAGCCATGCCCAAAAATCCTTGTAATTGCTTCCTAGTAGTAGGGGGGGGGGGGGGGGGGGGGGGGGGGGGGGGGGGGTTAGCCTTACGGATACCTTCCACATTAGCATTCACCGGAGCGAGAAAAGGCCTTTTTCCAACTTCAACCCAAGGTACTGAACAGTCGCCTTTCCCAAACTCACTCTTCTCTAGGTTGACTGTTAGTCCTGCCTCTTGTAGTTTCTTGAAAACTTTCTTCAAGGCATCTGCAGATGTTCTTCTCCCAACGTTGTAGAGTAAATGACTATGTCATCAAGGTATACACCTACTCCTTCTATAGATCCTAGCAGTTGATCCATCACTCGTTGAAATGTGGCTGGTGCATTCATCAGACCAAATGGCAATACAGTATACTGATACAATCCAAAAGGAGTAATAAAAGCTGACAGCAACTTTGCATTCTCATCTAAGGGTATCTGATAATATCCCTTCAATAAGTCTATCTTGGAAACAAACTTGGCTTGCCCAATATTATCAAGTAACTGATCTATAAGAGGTAAGGGATAATTGTCAGTCATACTAATGGAATTCAGTTTCCTATTTAATCAAGATACACATCCTAAAGGAGCCATCAGGTTTCTTCACTAACACACATGGAGAACTGAAGTGATTTGAACTGGGTTCTGCTAATCCATGTTGCAGCAAATACTGAACTTCTTTCTTCAGAACATCTCGATAATAAGGTGATAAGCGATAAGCTCTTTGTTTGAATGACTTTCCATCTTCTTTGATCTTGATTTCATGTTTGGTCAGATTAGTACGTCTGGGTACATCTGCAAAAATCTCTGTGAAGCTTCTAATCACTTCACTCAATTCCTCACCTTGTTCAACATTAAGATGTTTCAGTTTATCCTCCAAATTTTCCAAAATTGAAGAATTATTCATCTTGCTTTCAGCTCCCAATTCATAGCCGTCATCGTCTTCTGTAGATGAAGTTGTCTGTATTATTGACACAGTTTCAGTTCTAGTTTCTGAGAAGTAAGGTTTCAAAAGGTTCACATGTATCTTCCTCTGTCGTTTTCTTCTTTCTGGTGTTTCAAATCACATAAGTTCTATCACTTAACTTTCTCCATTATCCTGTAGGGACCTTGAAATTTTATTTGTAAGGGGAAATCTCTTGACTGGCAAGAAACACTAACACTTGTTGACCAATACTAAACTTCTTAGCTTAGTCTTTCTGTCATAGTTCCTTTCATTTTCTCTTGACTCATTTTCAGATTTTCTAAAGAGAATTTTCTAACCTCTTCCAACCTTTTCCTTAAGTTCTTCACATACTCTCCTTGGATTTCCTCTTTATTTTCTACCCAATTTTCTGCAAGAATCTTCAAAGGTCCTCTCACTTCTCTTCCAAAATCATCTCATTAGGTGAACATCCCATGCTTTCTTGATAAGCATTCCTAACTTCAAATAACATTAAGGGTAAACCAACATCCCATTCTCTTCCTGACTCAGAACAATACTTTGTCAGCATACTTTTCAATGTCTGGTGAACCTTTCCAAGGCACCTTGAGTTTCTGGGATGATAAGTGGTTGATAACTGTTGTTTCACCCCTAATAAGTTCATCATCCTGGAATAACTTGGAAGTAAAGTTCGTTACCTCTATCACCTTTGTACAATTTCTGTATACCAAACTTTGAGAAAAACTTCACTAGTTTCTCAGCAACTATCTTGGCAGATATGTTTCTAACAGGGATCGCTTCAGGATATCTGGTAACAGGACACATTAATGTCAACAGATATTCATTTCCTTTCTTCGTCTTCGGAAGCGGTCCAACCATATCTATAATCACCTTGTTAAAGGGTTCTCCTCGAACTTCTATAGGTTGTAGGGGGGCTTTCTGAATGGTTTCAATAGGTTTTCCAGCTATCTGGCAGGTATGACACTCTTGACAGAACCTGCTAACATCTTTATGAAGTCCAGGCCAGAAAAAATATCTCATGATCTTCTCCACAGACTTCCTGACTCCCATATGTCCAGATTCATGAGCCACTGCTACCACTTGCTTTCTCAATGGACATGGAATCAAAATCTGATGATATTAGCCCCATTCAGCATTTCGGGTTATCTAAGAAGGTCTATACTTCCTCATCAGCAAACCTTCCTTCAGATAATAACACGTAGGAGTTTGTTGCATCTCTTCCTGATCAACAACTCTGAAGAACAAATCAGCTAACGATGCATCCCTCTTCTGCAAGTCCATTAGCTTCTCTCTTGTTACCTGTCCAACTTCAATAGTTGAACTATCAATATCTGCTACCTCAGCTACTGCAGTTTCACTACTATCTTCAGGAACACCTTGACTACTCGGAGTCTTTTCAGGAACAACAGATTCTTCATTTTCTTGGGAAATCCCTTCTCGGCCAGCTCCATGGGAGGCATCACTCCCCTGGAACAATTGTTCTAAGTTCAAAGCTCCTTCACTTGATCCATCTTGGGCATACAAATCCTCATTTTCTTCACCAACAGTCGTAATTCTCATACTTCTGGTAGTTACACAACTAGGGAACAGGTGGGGGGTTTTCTTCTCCAACTCTACCGTAGGACTAATCCTCAACGGTTTGTCTGTCACTACAGGACAAGGAACAAATGGAACACTACCAACTTCATTTCCCAACAGAACATGTACACCTTCCACCGTAAAATCTTGACTGGTACCTGCACACTCTCTTCTTGAGTTGCCAGTGTACCCTCATAGATGTATGGCTTAAAAGCCTCCAAACTGCTCAGCCACTCACTGCTTGAAGTTACATTTCCACTGGTTGCTAAACACTCAGCTTGTTTAGTTTCAGTCCTCCCTGTAGACGGATTCCTCCCCACATTGTTCTTAACAGTCTGTTTGACATGGTCACCTCTTACTATTTGACCAACAGGCTTGGACTGCTGATAATTCCAATAACACTCCTGACTGAAGTGTCCTGCTCTTCCACACTTGAAGCAGACAACATTAGGCTTTTGCAACTGTCTTGTAAAATTAGATGAGGATTTCACATTAGCTTGCTGAGGAGTATTATTACTTGTAGGTTTCCCACCCCTTATAAAATTTGCTCCTGAAACTGGATGAGACTTAAAACCTGGGCGTGGTTGATTCTGGTACTTGACATTATAATTACGCCTGCTACTAATTAATTGTAGTCTTCACTCAGTGTAGCAGCTTTGTCAAGTTTTTTAACCTCTCTCTCTCTCTCTCTCATAGGTCTCTTATATTGCTCAGGAATCACTTTAAAATAGGTTGCTCTAAAACAACTAACTCTTCTAAACTCTTTCAAAAAGGTTTGTAACTTTAGCTGCCTCCCCAAAAGCCAGCTTTTTAAAAACACCTTCCTTTCACTTATTTATAAGGCATAATCCAAGAAAGTTCACTTTTTCAAATACCTTTCCTTAAGTTTTCTTTGAATTCTGCTTTCATTGTAGTACTTTCCTGGGGTTAACAATGGTATTAACTTGATAGCAACATTATGTTTGAAAGCACCTTATAGCTTCCTTTTACACTGCATCAGCATGTTAACGGCTAGATAAGCACTTCTCCCTTTACCAATCCAAGAACAACTTTGTAGCCAAAACTGACCCATTTATCCTTCTGGCCATCCCATACCTGAAGCCACTTTCTCAAAGTGATCAAAGAACTCATCTGGAGCCTCTTCAGTAAACTTAGGGATTAACTTCTGCACTCTTACTACATCAAATGCAGGGTCTTGATTACCATGGTCAGGGTTAGACGGTGTTGCAGGTAATGGGGATCTAGCTCTTATCAATTCCATCTCCCTTTCATGTCTTGCAATTTCTCTTTCCTCTTTTATCCTTTCTCTTTCCTCTTCTGCTGCTTTTTCTTCTTCTCTTTCTCTTCTTTATTGTTTTTCCCTGTCTATTCTGTCTTTTTCAGCTTGTATTCTCTCTCTTTCAGCCTGTATTTTCAGCTTAATCAAACTTTCTTCTGCTTCTATGCGTCTGAGTTCTAACTCTGCATCACTTTTCTCTTTCTTTTTTACTTGCTTATTTATAAGATCAGCCTGTGCTACATTCAACAACTCTTGAGCTAGTTCTAACTCATCATCGTCAGTTATTCTACCAGAGTCTATCAATGCTTGCATGACAATGCATTTGATTTGTGCTTTTATCATGCCACTAGACACATGACAACCACATGCTACTGCTAGAGCACTCCACTGTGCCTTAGTCAGAGTAGTTTCAGACAACACTTGGATGGAAGGGGCTGCTAAAAATTCCTGAGTATCGAATGGAGCCATTTTTCTCAAATACAATTCTTACAATAAAATGCAAAAACAAATATATGGTCACTCTTCTAACAAAATATATTCCTAACACCACCAGTATAAGCTAGAGTGATAATGTGATTTGTTTTCTTCCCTGGTTTCTGGGGATCATTGATACTTGGTACATGAAGTGCCAAATATCCCGGGTCTCTGGGCACCATTAATACTTGTGACGAAGTGGCGTAGAGTATCTGGGTCTGGATACCATTAATACTTGTGGGGGGGAGTGGGCAAGAGTATCTGGGTCTGGATACCATAATACTTGGTGCATGAAATAGTCAAAGATCTGTGTCTGGACACCATTAATATTTGTTAACCCTAATTGCCAAGTATCTGGTTACTACACTTACCATTTGTAGTTGCTAATACAAGAGACCCTTTTATTCCTGGGTCTGGGACACCCTTTGTACTTAGGGCACAGTTCATTCAAGTACCTGGTTGTTACTTACCTCACTACAGACAGACACCTGACCCTTCATCACAAATACTAAACGACTGAATACTCTAAAGGTAAGCGTGATCCCTTTTTCCTAACTGAACAGTCAAGAAAACAATCTGTCTAAGTTCATTAAAATATGTGTGAGGTAATCTTAATTAAAGGGCATCACTCGTGCAACTTCAAATCTAAGTATTTCCCTGATTCTGTTTTATTTGTGGGAAACGTCACAATTATCACTCTATATTTCTACCTAGACAAACAAAATATCATGCTGGTGATTCAATGAAATACTCATATAAATCTTAAATACAAAAATTTATTTCTAAATTCAAAATTTATAAGTGAAATCCACAATCTCAGGGAAATTGTTATTACTTGAAAACAAAAGTTTAATTAATTCTTGAATTAATTATTAAGCAAAATTAAATCAAAGTTCATCAAGAAAATTAATTAAATTAAATCATAAAGCAATAATTAAATTTGAAATTATATTTAATTAAACAAAATAAAGACAATGCAGAAAAACATAATGCATAATATGAAAACAATTAAAGCATTGATAGTACAAACATTAAGCATATAATAATGGGATATATCAAGAGAACAAAGCATAATTATATGTTTAGAAATGATAAAATGCCGAAGTGCACCTCAAAACATTTGTAAAAATACCTTATACACAGCTGCAGCTTCAATCAAAAGGCCTGTTACAATTTTACACTTTTTCACTATTTTCGTGGCGCCTTCACAAAAACCAATAAATGCAATACTATGTTCAGATCCCACAAACAACACATATATTACTAAGAATTATATAAAAATGAGTAACCAGCTTGTTACGTTAAGTTACTGAAACAGCCTCGCAACCGAGCGAGCGAGAGAGAGAGAGAGACTATAACGCTCGCCGCTATGTCTCAAAGCGAATGAATCTACGTTTTATATGCGTAACTATCGTATCAAGGGATTGGGTGTATTTCAGTGTACGTCTAAGACGAAAACATATTACGTCAACTCTATAGGGGTACCTAATACAATGCCTCTTTGACTGCGTTCACATATGGCTATGAATAAGGCTCCCTTGTTCCTTCACAGGCTCGACCGCGATGATAAGAAAAATTACGCTTACCTAAGGCATTCTCAAAGTGCGAAAACACCCTCTTCAAAAGGCTTATGAGCTTTCACTCCCTCCGTGTCTTACATACTCCAAAATGAAAAGTGGGATTACTTAGCACATGTTATCTTTAAATTCGGGAAATCTGAACACAGAAACAAACATTTCATAACATGATACAAAAGTTCTGATGTGAATTAATCCTATTACCCCAATTATAATTGCATTCCAAACTTACATTATCAGAAATATATATATATATATATATATATATATATATATATATATATATATATATATGTATATATATATATATATATATATATATATATATATATATATATATATATATATATGTGTGTGTGTGTGTGTGTGTGTGTGTATATACTATACTATATATATATATATATATATATATATATATATATATATATATATATATATATATATATTAATTTCTGGGCATTATGCCAAACACTGGGGCAACTATGGCCATTAAGCGCTGAAACGGATATTGACAGAATAAGGTTTGAAAGGTGTAACAAGAAGAAAACCTCAAAAAAAACCTATGAAACAATTGTTAGCAGAAAGTGGACAGTAAGATAGAAGAAAGAGAATATGAACGGAGGTACAATAAAAGGAATGCAAGTAGTTGTAGCTAGGGGGTGAAGGGACACTGCAAAGAACCTTAAGTAATGCCTACATTGCACCTCATGGCACTAGGCCCAGACTGCTGAAGAAGCTTTCCTCAGAGGGCACTTTGGGGATAACATAAACATTTTACGATGAAAGAGATGCACATGTTAGAATATGCAGGTCGGTGAGTGACTGGTTGGGAATGAAGCTGAATCTCTGAATCTCAGCCATGGCTTTTGAGAGTGCTGCAAGAATTTGAGGAAAAGGAAGGTAGATATTGGTGCAAAGTTGTGGGATCATTTGTTATGAGCAAAGTGTAGAATGAAAGTTTACTGTTCGCAGATCAACTGTCTGCCACATATAAATGCTTGGGCTGCAAATTATTACAACATCGTTTTGCCACATCTAACTTCCATTCTGTGTGGCTTTTTCAAACACGTCCTACTTCTTCAGCATTTGATTTCTACCTGGAGAGAGAGAGAGAGAGAGAGAGAGAGAGAGAGAGAGAGAGAGAGAGAGAGAGAGAGAGAGAGAGAGAGGATTCTGGAACTCTTTCATGAAGACATTTACGAACAACAATATGATATGTTTTGGACAATGGTTGAAATCTCTCAGGACAAATCCATTTTAAACACTCACTTTTTTTCTTAATACTTTTCATGATTAAAGTTAAATCCATTTTTAATTCTCAGCTTGTTTAACTGCTGCGAACAAAACCTCCCCTAGAACAATATACCTGTCGTTATCGGGACGAAATGCTGATGCCCCAAAGGCAAAATGTAATGTTGACTGAGGTCCCTTCGCCACACTTGCTCAAGGGGCCTCATGAATTCTGCTTCCACCTTGTTGGCATCAGTGCCACACCTCTCGACCACCAACCAATGTCCATTTCAGCAACCCATATATAATATTATAAGGCAAAACAATTATGAGAACAAATTGAATAGAATGTGGGATTGAGGCCAAAGGCCAAGCGCTGGGACCTGTGAGGTCATTCAGCGCTGAAACGGAAATTGGCAGGTTCGAAAGGTGCAAGAAGAGGGAAACCTCGCATTGCACTGGGAAACAATTGCTAAGAGAGGGTCAAGGAAAGTCAGATGGAAGAAGGAGAATATGAACGGAGGTACAGTCAAAGGAATGAAAGCGGTTGCAGCTAGAGGACGAAGGAACGCTGCACAGAACCTTAAGTCATGCCTACAGTGCACCACGTGACAGAACAACATAATCGATTTACCCTTTCACCCTCACAGTACGCAATGATAGTATGAAAATAATAGCAACAATAAGTATAGCATCTAAAATTCGTGAAGTATCATTCTGAACGGAAAATATAATCATAACTTCTTGCATCTGATACCATCAAATAACATCTCCCTCGACAGTGTCAACATTCATCCATGATTAAATTCATAGAGAGCTGTAAATATCAAAATGCAAATATAACTAACCTCTGACCAACTTCAATGCCATGATAATGGTACAAGAATATTAATGAGAGCGATTGCGGGCACATACCCTAAATCTTGTTAAGCAAGATGTTAAAATGAAAACAAACCCCAAGTTCAAGACACCAAACAATAGCAGCAATAAGTATAACATTTCGTGAAGCATCTATGTATATAATATATTAATATAACAAAAGGAGCTGAAGGAGGACGTCATGTACCAGTAATGCCATTTATTAAAGAAAGCTGAACGTTTCGAGGGACACAGCCTCATTTTTCAAAAGCTTGAAAAAACGTAATTTATAATATATTAAAACTTAAGATTAAGAAAATTTACAATTTAAAAAATATTTACACTTTAAACAAAAATTAAAAAAAATTTAAAAAATTAAAAAAGAAAAACATGAAAATGCAAACAGAACAGAATGAAAGAAATGGTATGTTGGTTGATAGCAACGCTTCCCATATCCCATATTAATATATATTATATATAATATATATATATATATATAATATATATAATATATATGGTTATGTATGTATGTATGTATGTATATAGCTTCTTCCACCTGATATAGTTCGAAGAGTGGGTAGTAATTGTGGGGCAAAGAGGAGAGCCAGTAGGTACACGTATGGAGTGAGTGGAGAGAGAATGTACCATCATGGCCTCACTACAACTTAGGTCATCGACGGCAGAAATATACTGTTATGTAATTTAAAAAAAATAGATAATAAATAAATAAAAAATAATAAAAATGTTCACCTTATGTACGCTCAAGTTACAAATATGACATCATTTACACTTTACTATAAAAAGTTGGTGTCTTAAAAAGGAAAGAATGATTGCGCATAATATGACGTCACTTGGACAAAAGTCAGGCATATCTTAGTTTAACCAGACCACTGAGCTGATTGACAGCTCTTCTATAAAGGGCTGGCGCGAAGGGTTAGATATTTTAACGTGCCTGGGAACCAATTGGTTACCTAGCAACGGGACCTACATCTTACTGTGGGATCCGAACCACATTACATCGAGAAATGAATTTCTCATCACCAGAAGTACATTCCTCTGATTCTACGTTGGCAGAGCTGGGAATCGAACTCGCGACTACCGATCGGTAGGCGAGCACTTAACCCACTCGTCCAACGAGGAACTGTCACTTGGACAAACTGATATTATGAAGAGAATAGTGAGTGAAAAGGTTATCAGGCAGAAGGATCTGGGAAGTGAAGTTGTGTCACTTAATCTGAAAGGCAGACGTCAATGAATGGAGGAAGGAGAGGATGGGTGTGAATGTAAGAATACTAGGTAACGGTGCGATAAAATGACTAATCAGTGCGACAGATGTATCTAGATCAGGGAAAGGTCCCTGATGGACGGAAGGATGGATGAGAGAGAATGGGGTTCTGTTGTATGTATGAGAACGGAGCTTATTGGAATGAGTGTAAGTAGGATACTAATGTATCAGCAATGATTATAACGGACGTTGACTGAGAAATGAAGACTCGTCACAGAAGGATTCATAGGAGAAGCGAAGTGGGAGTCAAGTCGAGAAAGAGGGTTTGTAGGCAAGTGATTTTCAGTGGAATCACCACTGCGTGAACACTTTGAAAGCAAAGGGGAAAGCTATTCGTGACGTAGGCGGACTCGAAGGAAGCTTATGTTTCCAACAGGTGGTATGCTGTGGAGCGTTTTCAGAAACTGCGCTGTGAAAGATGATCTCTGGATTATCTTCATGCTATGATACACAGTTGTTCTGTATTTTCGCGTTAGGAGTTCTGAGAGTTTAAAGAAACGACAGAGAATATCAAAGCAGAGTGTCGGATAAGAACAGAATAGAATATATGGGCTTAGGCCAAAGGCCAAGCACAGGGACCTTTTAGGTCATTCAACGCTGAATTGGAAATTTACAGGAAACAGGGATGAAAGGTGTAACAGAAGGAAACCTCAAAACAGTTGCACTGCGAATCAATTGTTAGGAGAGGGTGGAAAGCATGATGGGAGGAAGAGAATATGAACGGAGGTACAATAAGAGGAAAGAAAGAGGTGCACTAAGGGGCAAAGGGTCGCTGCAAAGAAGCTACAGCAGTGCCTACAGTGCACAGTATGAGGTGCACTGACGGCAGGCCAAGATCATACCGACCTCGCCACTGGGGCCCTTGGATGGTAGTAGAACAGAAGTGGTTGATTGGAGTCGGTGTTCAGGAGATGCGAGACAACAATAAACAGTTTGGAGAGAAAAAGAAGAAGAAGAAGAAGAAGAATGTCTCCTGAGGCAAAATTCTTGACGCGCCAGGGGATTGTTTAGTCGACTCTCCTTTATGGAAGTCGAGCTTGATGGCCAAAATAAAAACTTTGAGATGCACTGTTTGCTTAGTAAATGGGTCTTAGGAAAGGGCTGATTTCGACTCTAGGTCAGAACTTTCATTTTACGTGAATATGTGCAACAGTGTGTGAAATCAATTCATATACTATTTCTTGATCAAGCACAAGACGTCACTATCTTAGCAGACGATTATTGAAAGTTACAGGTTCCAATACCAGTCACAGCAGGTATAAACAGTCGATACAAATTTAGATTGCAATCATAAAACGTCATTTCACAAGGCACATGTTCAAAAGAATAGATATCAGTTCTTATCACTCTGATATCGCGTCACTATCTCGGATGAATCACCCTCGAAATATTGTCTTCCGAATCTTGGACATGGTTTGGGTACTTGTGTACTCTGGGTGTGAGTTATACCCCAGATAGAGCGAAACTGATATCAACTGGCTCATTATGATTTAATAGCTAGCGAATTCGACATTATTTGGGTACAAGTAGTCAAATACTTGAAAATAGAGAAGTATTATGCGCACAATTAGTTACAGACTATCATACTACTAGGTCCATGTTACAGAATATTACAGTTCCTTCATTGCGCAGATGAGTTCAGTTGTGGGACAGAGAGCCTGAATTTGCCGGTCTATGATATACAAAGGAGTGACAAGATGACCTACTGGCTGCTCTGTGAGCAAGAGCCCGTGCTGGCATAAAGCCAGCTTCATCTCAAACAACAACAACGACAAGATGAGGTCACAGTTCCTCGAGAGGAACTGGTGTGAATTCAGGTCAGGGTATCTGTAATGATCACGCTTGGCTTCCTTTGGGTGTTTGTTAGTGCCACGGGATAGTTATTTTACATTATCATCATCAATACTGAAAATAATGGCTGTTTCTATGGCGGCATTCGATTTACATAGTGTTCTCTGTTCTTCTTAATATCCTCTTTCCATCAGCGTGCAGCTGGTGTATCAGACTTCCAAAGGACACAGAAAGTTTCTTGTTATTTCGGTTTTATTCCCTCTGACGTTCATAGGAAATAAAACTGAAATAACAAGAAAACTTTATATGTCTTTGGGGAACTTGATACGCCAGGTACACGCTGATGGAAAAAATATATTATGAAGAATAAAAAATAATCGAATGCAGTAGAAACAGCCATTATTTTCGATACTTACTGCCCTTAGAAGGTCTCCTCCCTATTATCATAAACATTATTCAGAAGATGACGAGCCATATTCATATGGGACAAGCCCTACAAAGGGCCCACTGCCTTGAAATTCAAGCTTCCAAAGAATATGGTGTTCATTTGGTAAGAAGAAGTATGAGGAAGTAAACGGAAATACAGAAAGAACGAATCTCACCTTATTAAAAAAGAAAAAGTCGATGATGAATATGTATTAAAATGCAAGGATAATACTAGCATCAGGGCTATTCCACATCCAACAGTGAGGAGGACTGAAAGGCCTCAGGAACTGGGAAGCTTGACAGCGACGACATTTTGCTGCATATTGGTGCTTCAGCGAATCTGCGAGCTCTCGGATTCGCTAACAGCAACACCAATTTGCAGTCAAGTAATGGCCTACTTGTGGATTATCTTCGGTCGCATAAGACCACCGTGTGCAAAATAACTGTCAAACCGCCAATGTGCACTTAACCGTGAGTTAAACTTTAAGCACTGAGTTTGTAGACTCAGTGGTTCCCAAACTTTCTTCTGTCATTTCCCCTGCACCCAGTTCAAACATCCAGATTTCCCCCTTCATGTGTATGAGGGAAAGAATAGTTAAAACACACTGTGACTATTTACGAATTTACTTTTCAACTGTACAAATATACTGATAAACATATACTAGTTACAGAGTAAAGTGGATAGAGAGCGGTTAGTAACAACTAACCGCACAGCCATAGAGAGCGGTTAGTAACAAATAAAAGGACTTTTGTTTGCTCTTCTAATTTAGAATTAAATGAGTGAAATTTTTTTAGTTAGTAGATAGTGTAATTATTTCCCCCCTGGTAGCTTCAAATTTCCCCCCAAGGGGGAAATTTTCCCCCAGTTTATGGGAACCACTGAGTAGTAGACTGATCTACCCCAGTCATAAAGAACAGATCCGAATTCAAAATGAGTTTGTAAGACAGAGAGTAGAAATCAATTCTTTTATCTCTTGAGGTACAGTTGCCTCTGCACCTCACGTATGGCGCCAGCCCTTACAATGAACATATATTATGTGACGAGAAAAGGACATTCAAAAGGATGCTGCAGCACCCGAGAAACAGAGATTTCATCTGGGCACAATGAAAATGCATCTTGAGAAAGATTTTTTTCCCACAGTAGAAAAGAGGTCAATGATAGAACCAGCCATGTTCTGACTCAAGTCTCACTACCATGATTATAGCTTGTTGTCACATTCTACACTATTGTCTGGCAATGATGAGCTTAGCATAAATACTGTGTTGAGATAAATGCATTCAATGTTATTCAAGTGTGACTATTCATTTTAATCATCAGTTGAAACGAATCACTTCCAAGCACTGTATGTATCTATTATAGTCACACGAGTAACTGCACATCATCATTTGTTCAGAGCCACTTAGAACTTCAGTCGGTGCCAATCAAAAGGTGCCACTTGTTCAATACCTTCAGCGGGAATAGAGCCGGATGCCAGACCCTCATTGCTCATAAGCTCAATCATTCGTCAGTGTAGGAGTAGTGCCGTCAGTGTACCTCAAGTGCAATGCACTGTAGGCATTACTCAAGGTTCTTTGCAACGTCCCCTACCTGCAACCCTTTGCATTCCTTTTGCTGCTCCTCCGTTCCTATTCTCTATCTTCCATCTTAATTTCCACCCTCTTCTAATCATTGGTTCTTAGTGCAACTGCTTTGAGGTTTTCCTTCTGTTACACCTTTCTAACATTTTATTCTCAATTTTCCTTTCAGCGCTGAATGACCTCATAGATCCCAGCGTTTGGCCTTAATCGTATATATCCCAAATAATTTCAGGGACTTTGATTCCATTCGACAAGCTGGGAAAGTTTCGACTTCCAGTACAAATGACTGAATTCCGCTGGAATACGTGAAATCAATTCGAAATTCGAAATTCGTGTCAGCGCTGGTGGTCTCCCATAAGCCAACTGGAAAGCGCCGGTTTGAGTGTTGACTGAAAAGCAGCCTGAGCACCTGCCGATGATGCTCTTTGCATGTAAGCTATTCCAGAAGTATATGCAATCAAACTTATAGCATTTGCATTGAACAGAGTATTTACACGAGGAATGAAATCAATTCCTAAATCGCTCCCTCTCTCTCAATGACTGAGTGTGGGAATCAGTTCCAATCAATGTAAGTGCAATTATGATGTGCATCCATCCTTTAGCCTCTAAGTGATTTCCAAGGTAGAGTAAATTAAGAACGAAAGAGCTATTAGAATATAGTTACAGAATATACAATTTAGGCCGCCGGCCAATCACTGAGACTTATGAGGTCATTCAGAGCTGAAAGGCAAATTGAGAGTACAAGGTTAAAGGTGTAAACAGGAGGACAAAGCATTGCACATGATACAGTTGTTAGGAAAGGGTGGATAGCAAGATGGAAGATAGAGATCGTGAGCCGAAGTACAGTAAAAGGAACGAAAAGGGTTGCGGGTTGGAGAGAGAGGCTGCAAAGAACCTTGACTAATGTCTATACAGTGCACCCATTGAGGTACACTGTAGGCATTAGCCACTACAGGATCATCATCTTCTTTCCCACCGCTATCCCTACATTAAGGGGTCGGTTGCCTGATGCGATTTCTTCTCCTCCACTGCCCTCTCTATCAAAGGCATCATCCTCCATCAAACCTCTTCTCTCCATATCTTCCTTCACTTTTTCTCGCCATCTCATTCTCTGTCTCCCTCTCGATCTCCTCCCTCTAACAGGTTTCTCCCAAGCCCTCTTCTTCACTCCCTCCTCGTCATCCATCCTCAACACATGTCCATGCCGCCTCACTCAATCGTGCCTCTCTTATCACCTGTGTCATCTTCACAAAGCCTGCCCTTCTTATTTCATCATTTTCCAGCCTCTCAAGCAGCGATATTCCCATAATCCACCTCAGCTTTCTCATTTCTGTTCTCTCAAGCTTGACTTCCTCTTTCCTCCTTTGAGCTCATGTTTCCGAACCATACAAGATACTGCACTCCGTAATGACCCATACTGGCGGATATATGGGTTGACGTCGACTCAGGGTGAGTACAGCACCTGAATTCAACAGAAATACTACGAGGAAACTGTCAGGGATGAACAGCGACTTGAAATCCTTACCCTAATTCTCATTTCAGACAGCGTCGTTGGCCGTCACCTGCTGCCATCTATTGACGATTTACGCATTGCACGGCGATAATAGACATCTATGAACATTTATCCTAACCATTCGCGGATTTTAATTACTGTTTTATTTTCGTCTGGGAGAATTGTGAGTTTGACCCTGATGCACCACTGTTTTACTAAAGTATATATCTATTCTCTTCTACTAAAAAAAAAATATATATATATATATATATATATATATATATATATATATATATATAATATATATATATATACATATATATATACGCGGCAGTATTAACATTTTCTCAACAAGGGAGCTTAGTTAACCACTCATTTCATCTAAACACAAACCGCAGTTCTTCTCTCCAATGGGGTGAGCGTTTTTTATTTTTGTTTGCAGTAACTTACTGCCAGTAAGATCAACCCGTCCACACTCATAATAATACAAGTGGTTCTCAGTAAAACTGTTTTATACTTGCAGATAGCGCGGTCTCACCTGATAGTGAATATGCCTTCTCTGTTATCATTTCGAACGCTTTCTGTTCAAACTTAGTAGCGTGAGAGCAGATAACAATATACCATTATTACTACATCCGGTAACTGTTAACTGTTTCCTTGACTTGGCTTTCAGCCGAAACTGACTGAAAAAAGGACCGACTGCTGTTTCATGCCTGTCATTAACCTAGCTGAGCCAATATCGGTCTTCAGCATCATTATTCCTGTCAAGACTGGAATAATGATTTTGACTTCTAAGAAATGAACACTTGCTCGTCGTGTGCTTCTTCTTCTCTCTCTCTCTCTCTCCATCGCAAGTTCGCAACCTACGGCTTCCGGGTTTCGCCGATCACAGACGGAGTGACTTTGCGTTACCAGCAAAGACGTTCCGTCTCCTCTTCGTCTGCTCTTGCAAAATGAGCGGTTGGTTTTCCTGTCAAGACTGGAATAATAGTTGCTCTAGAAAGTTTCCGCACTCTTTCATACTCCCCCACTGGGAGATAGTGCTATCAGTACACCCCACGTGGTGCACTGTAGGCATTACTTACGGGTATTTGCAGAGTCTCTCCGGCTCCTAGTTGCAGCCTCTCTCATTTCTTTTACTGTGCCTCCGTTCATATTCGCTTTCTTCCATCTGACTTTCCTCAACCTTCTCTAAAAACTTTCCCAGAGCAACTGCTTCTTCGAGGTCTTCCTCCTGTTACGCCTTTCAAAGCTTCTTAGCGACTGTCAATGTTCCTTTCAGCGTTGAGTGCCTAAATTATGTGTATTATTATACTCTTCCATAATCTTTGGAAACACTGTCGGGATCTGAGGGTCCTAAAATCCACCGCCAAAAATTAGATTTGATAAGCGACCGAGTATTTTGAGCACTCCCTCAGCGTATATCATTCTCTTATTTTTCCGTTCGCGTTTCAAACAAAAACACGCGCAGTAATTCGAAACGCGTACTATAGTAGATTCACATCAACCGTGCATCTGATGTCTAGGTCCGTCCCTTATGACGTCCCTGATTGGCTGTTGATAAGCCAATCACAGGGCTGGAAACTCTCCTCTGTCTCTCTCGCGACAGCACATAGGCAGGATGTACGTTCCACCTCTCCTGAGGGATACGTCTTTCAGAAGTATCCCTTAGGGGAGGTGGAACATACAATCCTACCTATGTGAACTCTCTCTCGAGAGAGACAGAGTTTCCAGCCCTGTGATTGGCTCATCAACAGCCAATCAAAGGCGTCGTAAGGGACAGCCCTAGACATCAGATGCACGGTTGATGTGAATCTACCGTAGTTATTGACATCAGGCATTTCTGAAGGTTAATAATGATGATACCGGAGGAACAAATCCACAGACATGTATGGGAACGCTTATTCACAAGCAAATCTCTACAGAGAGCTTTGGGGAATATGTTCGAGTATCCCTTCCAATTAATCTCTAAATATACGTAGTGCCCATAAGTAACTGTGGATGTGTATCTCCATTTCAAGACTGATGCTATTATGGTCTTTTTCTACTTATATAATCATAACACCGTACATTTCCCAAAATGAAAACGAGCGTCATATCATTTACCAGCTGTAACTGAGCTGGAGGCAAAGCTTCCGCTTTGAGCAGTCGGTCGGTCGAGTTTTCGACTTGACATCCCAAGAAATCAAGACTTCATTTGCTTCCAAGTGGCCTTCTGAAAAGGCGTATCCCAGTTCAGTCAATCGTTTCCAAATAATTTTCCATTCGCAAACCTTTGATTATTATTATTATTATTATTATTATTCAGATGAAGAACCCTACTCACATGGAACAACCCCACCACAGAGAGGGGCCACTGACTCGATATTCAAGCTTCCTAAGACAATGGTGCTCATGAGGAAGAGGTAAGAGGAGATAAGGGGAAATACAGAAAGGAGAGATCTCACTTAGCAAAAACGTAAAAGAAAATATAAATAAATAGATTCCAATAGATGCAATGTGTTGAAAAGCAAGGAGAATAACATTAGGAGTAAATGCATAGCATCTCCGCTTGAACTTCTGAAGAAGTTCCAATTGTACTATATCCTTAGGGAGGTTTGAACTGATTTCTCTCTCTCTCTCTCTCTCTCTCTCTCTCTCTCTCTCTCTCTCTCTCTCTCTCTCTCCGGGACGATTAAAGCACCCGAGCACTGCACAGTTACTTACAGCGTTCGAGAAATATCACTTGATCCCAGTGTCCTTAACAGACCGAAGGTACACCTATACACCAGCACCGCCCTGACGTCACGGCGTAGCTTATGTCCCCCTGTGCACTGAGTGACCTTTCCCGCGTCGTGCTTCCGATAACGGAAAACATTGGTCGTCTGCCAATCAAGGTTTTTGTGTTTTGCCTTTTTATGTTGTGCGAACTTTAAAATGAATCTACCAAACCCAAACTAGGTTTATGTATCATATGTAACATTGATATTTTTCCTAAATTCACAGTCTCGCGAAAAACAGTTTGCCTAAGACAAAAACACACACAATTATATAGTAAGTTATATTACTACGTAAAAGCAAAGACATAGACTTTAGAATTTCATTTACGTTAACAAAAAATACATAGAAACTTAAACCGGTGAGGCATACCACCACTCAGCTGTTCCAAACTCTTTGCTTTTGTCTTTTACACAGCGATACAGAACACCGTATAATTGTGGGTGTTGGTCTTCTGTAAAAGAAAACTATTGTTGAACTGAATATAGAATGTAGGCCAAATGCCAAGCGCCGGGACCTATGAGGTCATTCAGCGCTGAAACGGAAGTTGACAATACATGATTTTAAAGGAGAACAGGAGGAAAAACTCACAGTTAGGAGAAGGTGGAAAGTAAGATGGAAGAAAGAGAGTTTACGAAAGGAAGTGCAGTCAAAGTAACGAAAGGGGTTGCAGCTAGGGACCCAAAGGCACGCTGCAAAGAACCTTAAGTAATGCCTACAGTGCACTGCATGAGGTGCACACACGGCGCTATTCCCGTACGGAGAAGAAAACGACAGGATGTCCATAAAGTCCCAGTACCATTGCAAGTATTTATTGCTCAGAAACCATAAAACATAAGAGTAATGCAGTTTTTTGTAGAAAGTTCAACATTTCAAGATTGCATTCAGAGCACTTCATTCCATAAAAAAAATTTGCATTACTCTATATTATATGGTTTTTGAGCAATAAATACTTGTAATGGTACTGGGACTTTATGGACACCCTGTATTGTTCTGGTTTTGTCCAGCCACCCGCCCTCAGATCTATAATATTACTGAGGCTAGAGGGCTGCAAATTGGTATTTTGATAATTAACCCTCCAATCATCAAACATACTAAACTGCAACCCTCTGGCTTCAGCAGTTTTTATTTTATTTCGTTAAATTTAGCTATGGAGCATGCAGATGGCAGCGCTTTCTGGAGCCAAGGGACACACCCTCACTCTGCCGCATCTATGCTACAGAATGGAAGTGTCAAGTAATGAAATTTGGGCGACTGACAGACAAGCCCTGTGGAAGGGAAGTTCCCGTCAGAGGCGTCTCCCACCACAATATAAGCACCTCAGTGGCGTGGTCGGTATGGTGTTGGCGTACCACCCCGGTGGCCGCGAGTTCGATTCTTGGGCATTCCACTGAGGGGAGAGAGAGAGAGAGAGAGGTGTAGTATTTCTGGTGATAGAAGTTCACTGTCGACGTCAAGCCGTTGGTCCCGTTGCTGAATAACCACTGGTTCCATGCAACGGAAAAACACCATACAAACAAACTCACCACAATATACTGAATAGACTATAGAATTGAGTCCAAAGGCCAAGCGGTGCGACCTACGAGGTCATTCAGCGCTTGAAGGGAAACTGACAATCAGTTAGAAGGTGTGAAAGGCGTGACAGGAGGAAAACCTCGAAGAAGCAGTTGCACTGGGAAATCATTTTTAGAGAGGGCCAAGGAAAGTCAAATGGAAGAAAGACCATGATGTGAGGTACAGTAAAAGATATGAAAATGGTTGCAGCTAGAAGCCATGGAAGGATGCTGGAAAGACACTTTAGTTATGCCTAAAGTGCACTCCGTGAGGTGCACTGACAGCAATACCCACAGCACAATATAATGAAACATCCTAAACCATGCTTTCAAGAGAAATGAGTTTTTTGAGCTTTTTGCATTTGCTGGAACGTCTGTGGTTTTGCTACTTTGTTTGCTTCGACGGTTACCCAGATGAGCTATGTGGATGGATCGTCACAATTCTTTTTTCCTATTTTTCCCCAGATACCACAGCGAACCCATCGCAACCTCTTTCATAAATTAATCCCAGGGCAAAGTGACTCGACATGAAGTGGTATTCGAGGCTTCATATTTCAGAATGTGAAAAGGTTTCTGTAAATTATTCACCGAACTTCCGTAATTAACACCTGGTGCAAACATAACAATCAGACACCATGGTGGGAGCGGGTTGACCTCGATTATAAGCACACATATCTAGACTGTATGACGATATATATATATATATATATTATATATATATATATATATATATATACACATATATATAAATATATACACATTATATAAACATGCAATGTAAATATATGCTGTACACACACACACACACACACACACACACACACACACACACACACACACACACATATATATATATAATATATCTATATATATATATATATATATATATATATATTATATATATATACAAAGCATATGCATGTACATTTATATCTGTGTATATATTGTCTACATATGTGTGCGTATAATCGAGGTCACCTCACTCCTACCATGATATCTGATTGGTATGTTTGCAGCATGTGCTAATGACAGAGTTCTGTCAATAATTGACAGACAAACCTTTTCACACTCGGAAATATGAATCGTCGAATCCCACTTCACATCGAAATGAAATCATCATCGCTGTGGTGCAGTGGAGCCCACTGAAATCCCCTGCACATGCAGATGCTGTCATTCTCTCCTTGCATTCTCTCAGTTGCTGATGCTTTCCGCAGACTGACCACCTACCGCTTCAGCAATGAAAGTCTTCAATACTCAGGGTTGGAGGTTAACGTTGGGATATGCCAGGGGATATTGCACCCATCATCATAGGAACGCTAGGCACGATCCCATGATCCCTGAAAAGGAACCTGGAAAAACGAGATGTCGATGTAGCTCCAGGACTTGTGCAGAAGAGGTGAAGGATTCCTAAGGAGGCAGGATGCAACCCGGGGAACACCCCCCCCCCCCCAAACACACTTGAAAAAATCACCCAGTCGAACAGGATGACTGTAATAGACAAATAATAATTATAATAGGCATTATGCATTGTACATAGCCTCGACCACTATGTGAAATCATATTTTGGGATTCAGGGCTGTTCTTGTGACACCGGTTACTCTATGTGGATAATGAGACGAGAATTATCAGGAAGAAAACATTTCTGCAAAATTGCTTCTTCTCAGCCTCCCCACCCAATCATTTCGCGAGAGCTGTCAAGGCCACAAACACATTGCTGATCCATTGACCTATTTCTATTGCTTATAAGAGCCATAACATATATAATGAATTCTACGTGACCTGTCCTGGAGTTAGGATCTGTCCTCACTGGCGTCCTCACTGCATCAATGAGTAAGAATACAGAATGAAGGATCCTCAGATCGGGGTTTGTGGGTGGGAAGTCCTCTCGATCAGAAGTTGCAGTTTCCATTGTTGATAGGATGGGTACTTTATCAATACCGTATATGAACAGAAATGGGTGGTGCTATCCGTCAGGTTACTGCGTCAGTTCGTTATCCACTGCCAACAAAGAGACAGGAAGCGTTCAAACGACTACCTGAACTCCGATGACAATGATAACCTCCTTCGACGAGAACAAAGTAAACAGCTGGACGGCGGAGAGGATTCTACCATGGCCATGATTCTACACACCAACACAACACCACCCACCGAAGTGAGAGAGAGAGAGAGAGAGAGAGAGAATTCAGCCTTGACGAGCCAGTCACGAGACGTGGACCTACATAGGACTATACAGGAAGCGTAGTGGAAGGTTACGACCTGCAATATTTGTGAACTCGCTCTGCTCAGCGACTACAGCCCATATTGATAAAACTGTAGGAAACTGTCGTCATGTGGTATAAAGGTCTTGCAAATAAACAGTCACGACACTCACTCCGCACAGGCCTTCCTTCCTCAAGGGCACAGTCGAATAGGGCTTGACCCACATTCTACGCTGCCGTTTTGCGCCGCTATGTATAATCGATATGGCTTTCGGTCTCTCAGCCTGGACGGTGCCATGATCTGTATCGATAGGTTTTTTTCTTTCTTTTTTGCTGAAATTACTGCTTTCTCCCTCTCTTTTCCACATACACACGCACACACACACGCACACACTAACTCATGTGGTGCCACAAATAGTATCGACAGTATTTTGTTTAAAAATAAAACCTTACCCCACCTCTCTCTCTAAGTCTAGAAGGTGCCACAGTCAATATTAACCGTATTTTGCTCAAACACCACCTCTCTCTCTCTCTCTCTCTCTCTCTCTCTCTCTCTCTCTCTCTCTCTCTCTCTCTCTTTCATAGTGTAAGTAGTGCCACAGTCAGTATTAATCGTATTTTGTTTAAACTGGACTTCTCTCTAATCTCTCTAGATAGTGCCGAGATCAAAACCAATAGCGTTTTGTTTAATAAACAAAATTTTATCTCTCTCTCTCTCTCTCTCGCTCTCATCTCTCTCTCTCTCTCTCTCACAAACATCACACACACACACACACACACACACAGGTAAGAGGAGAAAAACCAACTTTCTCTCTATCCACACACACAAACAGGTGAGAGGAGAGAAAGGCCAGGGGTCCTCCTCAGAAGGCACAGAAGAGGGGACAAGAGCAACGAAACCCGGAGCAAGTCGGAATGCAAATGAAACCTCGAACAGAGACCCAACATCTCGAGGAACCTGCAGTGATGACTGTACGATACTGTCCAGGGAAATGGCCGACTTAATCAGGCCACAGATGTCGCCATAACGCCAGCAGGTCCTGTCGCCACTGCGGTAACAACCAGCGCTGTCCTCTCGCCTTTGCCAGTTCTCGAGACCTTGATGACGAGAAAGGAAGCAAAAGGGAAAGTGGCAAAATTCTGAATATTATTTAAATGAACCCTATTCACACGGAACAGAGCCACTGACTTGAATTCCAAGCTTCTAAAGAATATGGTGGTGCTCATTAAGAAGTGAGAGAATAAAGTAAATACAGATAGGAGACATTTCGCTTATTAAAAAACATGAGTCAATGAATGAATATAAGATTGCATTAGAATGCTAGGAGAACAACGTTAAGGAAATAATGAATAGAGGGATGACCGAAATCTTGGGATGAGCAGAGAGACCTTAATTCATGTTAATGGTGTATATGTATACTGAACGAGTGGTTTGTTGACTAGTTCCGCGTCCTTCATTAAAAGACCGTTCCATAACTGGGCAGGCCATAACTGAAATAATAACACAAAAAATAGGCTTCTCCTAAGAAGGATATGAAGTCAATTCAGTTTCGTCATTATCCTTGTAGTGATCATCAGAGCATCCAAATGAGATCATAAATCATATATCTCTTTTACAGATCTTACAACTAACAAAACGCCTACCTGTAACATACAGCAGACTAACAGATAAAAGTACTATGACGGACTCGAATTGTCAAATATACAGTTACCATATCTGCAATATTGTTTTCCTTTATGCCATATATTTTTAACCGTTTTCTCCCCAGTATTCTCCATTCATTAGGAAAAGAGCAGACATTCTCTGCAACCTATAAGACGAAATCACCGTCACCCCGTTTAAAAATGTCATTGACAATTCCAAAATTGAAATCGTTACGCTTGTCCAGAAATGAAGCCTTATGACATGAAACATTTCCTGTATTGCGTACTCGTGGATACACACTCCTACTATACTATGTATGATATGTTCCCTTTCTCAGTTTGAGAGCCGCTGTAGAGAAGGAGTGTGTTTTCGGCGTCTCTGAAGAAGCCTGCGAGCGCTGTTCTGCATAAAACGGAGCTCATAGCAGCGTGATAGAGTGCTGGCAGAATCTGGGCCAAGGTCAGTGGAGCAGTTTCCTTGGGATCACCTGTATTAATCTGCTCGAGAATTAAATGGCTGCAGTTAGTATACGCGGTTTTAATGAGGAGATTGGACGCACGTAACGGATGTTGTTCTATTTAGAGAAAAGGTTTCGTAGAGGGATTGTCGCTAGAAATGGTTCTGGTTCATTTGCTGTATTGAATTTCATTCTCGCCTATGCGTAGCACTTGTCAGAAGGCGTTGCGCATTCTTTCGTTTATAATGTTTTCTTGGCTATCATTTTAAAGTTACTTGCTATCATGAGCTGTCCACCATCTCTTGGTCCTGTCAGCCATCCTGGAATCTGTTTTTCCCTTTACCTTCCATTACTTTTTTCGAATGAAAACCATCATATTCTTTGCAAACCTCTGGAATTTCAAGTCAGTGGCCCCTGTCACGGGGGGTGGGGGCATCTTGTCCCATATGATGAATAGGGTTCGTCTGAATGATAATTCTAGTCATACATCGCAATGTCTCTCCCTCCTCATCACTATTAGCCTCGGACTGATTTATGAGATCATAAGAAGTTGGTCTGCAAAGCGAAACGGACGAGGGCGCCATAAACCTCCCTTTGACGGTCGTTTACGAAATCTGGGGGTCCAGTTTGTCAGTGGCGAAGCGACCTCCGTCCGTCGCCTTGACTCTATTCTTGACCCACTTGAGAGGAAGTTCGTCTGTTTCCGTTTGACACCGTCCCCGTTTCTGCTAGCCTTCGTCTAGTGTTGTCATTGACGACACCAACGATCGTTACTTGAGATTTTCAAGTCACACTCATGGTTTTGATCCCTGATCCCATTTTCATCCCCAGAGCAGCCAGATTCGTTGAACAGCAGAAGCATCGCTATGCAGCAAATGTTTCTCGCTGCCCACGCCTCAGTTCCTCTAGAGGTCTTTTCTGAAATCCCCACACCGTTGGAGGACTGGGGAGAAGCCGCCATTCCTGAGGATGTTGTGCAAATGGGGCTTCTTCTTCAGAAGTTCAAGCGAAGATGCCCCTCCTCTTGCATTCTGATACATGTTTATCTCTCTATTAATTCATTCATTTATGATTTGTTCTTCATAAACGAGGTCTCTTCTTGTTGTATTCCCCTTTACCTTCTCTTTTGCCTAATGAACACCATATTCTTCGGAAGCTTGAACTTCAAGTCAGTGGCTCCTGTGGCGGGCACGTTCCCTGTGAATAGGGTTGTTCATCTTCTGCATAATAATAATAATAATAATAATAATAATAATAATAATAATAATAATAATAACACATTGAATGATTGACCTCTCCTGCAGCCTGAAGAGTTCTTGAATGACTCGAGTAATCCCGTGTCCCATTCAGCGAAGACAGAGGTTCCTGACCGTCGGGGTTCCTGGCGCTTCCTCCCAAAAACAGATGACAGACTCGTGACTGGATCTTTGGTCATTTTATTCCAGGTTATATCTGTGGCTCTCTTTCCCGAAATCCTTTATTAAGTAGTCCCTGGAGTATCTTGTTCTGTATTCTGTTATAGAACAGAATGGAACAGAAAATAGAATTCTGGACAAAGGTCAAGCGCTGGGACCTATAAGGTCATTCAGCACTGAGGGGAAAACTGACGGTTAAAAGGTCTGAAAGGTGTAACAGGAGGAAAACCTCGAAGCAGCTGGACTCTGACACAACTATTAGGAGAGGGTGGAAGGTGAGATGGAAGGAAGAATATGAACGGAGGTACAGTTAAAGGAATAAAAGAGGGAGCAGAACCTCAAGTCCTGCCTAGAGAACACCGCATGAGGCACACTGACGGCGCTACTCCCCCGACGGGAGTGTATTCTGTTATGGCCCGTGTCAACAACCACTTGTCATGCAGAGCATCTAAGAGATCGTCGTCGTCCCGTTCGTCTGCTGTTTGAGCATTCAGTCGGGAACTGGCTCCGTGCATGTGTGTGTAGTACTACTATCTTTAGGTCCTCAGATATTTCTAGAAGTTCGAAATCACTCGTTGCTGAAGAGACGGCGCTGCTCGGCGCTTCCTGAATTTTGATTTGCATCTGGAGCGCTTCTAAATCACTCCACCATTGCAGTTTGCAACATCATCTTTTTGCTGCCATTTCCCAAACTGCTGATTCAAGTGCGGAGTCTGGTTGGCATCGTGGTCAGTTTTCAGCGTTGTGTTGCAATTATGTTGCAATTAACTCGTGGCCCCGACCTCTCTCTCTCTCTCTCTCTCTCTCTCTCTCTCTCTCTCTCTCTCTCTCTCTCATTCACATACTTGCGCGCGCCTACAGCCCTTTAAATACTGTCAGGGTCAGTATTCTGCATCGGAATACCTCTCTCCTCTCGGATCATCTTATACGGTCAGAATCAACGGCATTTTCTTTAAATATATATATATATATGTATATTATATATATATATATATATATATATATATATATATACTAGTATTATATACACATACATATAGATACACATATATATAATATATATCGTTGTCGCTTCGCCTAACAAGGGGTGGCTCCAGATGAAAGAACAGCTCAGTCGCTGCCACATTCAAACTCTAACATCCAAGAGCTCACAAACGCTGTTGGCCCATCATCAATCCTTAATGAAACTTCCCTCAAGAACAAACGAGACTCAGTCGAGAGCATCTCCAACATCTCATCATTGCACCACAATCGACTCTTGTCTTTGAGCGTCTTCTGCTTTTCCCCTCAACGTCGTTCGCTTTCTCTCATGAGCTTTTGAACTGCCTCCTCCTGTCTCCTTCTGGCTCCATTCTTGACGACCCTCACCTCATTCGTCACTGACGTCACTTATTGCGTTCCGAAATTCCAAGCTCCCTGTTCTCCCGGTCTCACGGAATGGAACGGAATTTAGGTGTTAGGACAAAGGCCAAGCGCTGGGAACTACGAGGTCATTCAACGCTGGAAGGGAAATTGACGGTAGGTAGGTTTGAAAGGTGCAACAGGAGGAAAACCTCACGGCAGTTGCACTGTAAAACAAATGTCAGAGAGTGTGTAGTAAGAAGAAAGAGAATATGAATGGAGGTACAGTCTGAGGAGGAATGCAGGAGGTTGCAGCTAGGGGCCGAAGGAACGCAACAACGAACCATAAGTAATGCCTACAGCGCACCCAGTGAGGAGCACTGATGGCACTATCCCCCTTCGGAGCATTGAGAAGATGGTGAGGAAGGTAGAAAAATGAGCAATATAAGCTAAGTCTATACATATAAATTTGCAGTGAGGTGGTCGAGGGCCAGATAGGAGACGGCAGGCGACAAATATCACCAGATCTCTCCAACATGGCCAGTTAAGAAGCGTGTTTGCCATCATTATGAAATTCAGTACATCAAATATAAGTATCAATAAGTCATTTGCAGTTATTGATTCTTCTGATGAGATTTAACAGAAGGAAACCGTCATAAAATCTTGTCAAGAGGCAGAAAGCGATTCAAAGCGATTAGAACATATTCTGAGAAACTTGGCTGGTCTGTACTTGGAGGGAGCTTGTTTACGTGTCTAAGTTTTCATAAGAGTTGGCAATACAGAAGGAAAACATTCCTCCATTTGTCTTCCAAATTGATGTTCATTCCTATGGTATCAGTTACACGGAAATTCTCAGTCCCAGAGGTCTTTTATTCCCAGGGTTGCCAGTGATTAAATAAAAACTGATTTAATCAAGTGATTAAATCATTGATTTTTTCATTAAATAAATCATGATTTTTTATATTTTTTTTATTTTTCTAATCTGAAAGCAAACGGAGGTTAATAAAAACATAAACATAACTGTGCTGCATCTATCTATTTTGATATAAAAAATATTGCAAGTATATACTTTAGGCCAGAACTGGAAACCTAAAACATAAATTAATAGTAATTCTGTCGTAAAATACATTTTAAGGGAAAAAAGGATTGAAAAAACATCTAACAAATAAAAAACAAATAAATAACAAATCAAATATATCACAGATCTTTTTTATTTTTTGAATTTTTCAAAACAATCAAGAAAATCACCAACCCTGTTTATTCCTCACAGCGTTGGTCAGTGGAACAGCCTCCCAGAGGAACAGCCTCCCTACTGAGGATGTCGTGCGATTGGAACTTCTTCAGAAGTTCAAGAGAAGATGAAATGCATAACTACCCTAAGGCCATTCTCCTTCCATTTCAATACATTGTATCGATTTAGTCTTTTACTGGTTTATATTTTCCTTTTCAATAAGTGAGATCTATTCCTTCTGTATTCCTGCCTCCTCTTACTTCTTCGTAATGAACACCTTCATAATCTTTGGAAGCTTGAATTTCAAGTCAATGGCCCCTTTGGTGGGCTTGTTCTATATGAAAAGGGTTCATCTACTGAATAATAATAATAATATTAGTTAGTCTAATATTGCAATGAGCTACTGATGAGCGCTCTTGGCACCATCTCAGTCTATAATTAACGCAGTGTCATATTCAGTCATAAACAGATGGGAAATTTGATGTACTTTAAATGGACTCAAGTCACCACGTATTACATAACGAAACCACCACTGAGCCTTAGTCTTGGGTCTTACATAAAGATCCTTCTGCCCAACCTTTTCAGCTGTCATTTTGAAACATCACCTGCATAGCATTATTTTTTATCACAACAGAGGTGAGGATTTATTCATCAATGAAGGAAGTTGTGTCTCCATCCTAAAAAAGCAGCAGTAGACGGCGACTCTAAAAATTTATGAAAAAAATACTGGTAGTAGAAAAAAACTGCTTCATTTTGTAATTAACAGCAAACTCATTGGGCCAAAGAATGTCTCGATTTTGATGCCTCGTTCGGAAAGCATAATCGTGGAGTTCTGGGAATAATTACAACTGTATAGAACTGTATACTATGTAGAATTGAGGCTCTGTATATGACATTCAGCGCTGAAACGGAAATTGACAGTAAGAAGATTTGACAGGTGTAACAGGATGAAAACCTCAAAGCAGTTGAACGAAAGTAAGATGGAAGAAAGGGAATATGAACAGAGGCACAGTACAAGGAATGAAAGAGGTTGCAGCTAGGGGCCGAAGGGACGCTGCAAAGAACCTTCAGTAAAGTCTACAGTGTACCGCATGAGTTGCAATGACAGCATTCCCCACTACGTGGGAAAATAATTATAAAAGCATTATCATTCCTTATCACGTGAAGGATAAGTGGCCAGCATTTGCAGGAAAGTAGTGGCAGTGGTGCGCAATAAAGAGGTGCCACAGTGTTTTGTAGTTTGTTATATTTTGTCCTGTGATTTCTTACAGAAATAAGTCCGTATCCTTTCTGTGCTAGGCGTGGGTATTCATAAAGCGTCATTGTATATAACTAATATGAGGTTATAGACTCACTCTCTGCAAAAGTGCAGAGCTATTTCTGTTGAATGCTTATTTTGTTTGTTTGTTTGGTTGGTGTTTTGACGTTGCATGGAACCAGTGGTTATTCAGCAACGGACCCAACGGCTTGATGTGACTTCCAAACCGCGTCGAGAGTGAACTTCTATCACCAGAAATACACATCTCTGACTCCTCAATGGAATGCCCGAGCATCGAACTCGCGGCCACCGAGGTGGCAGGCCATGACCATGCCGGCCACGCCACTGAGGCGCTTGTTGAATGCTTATAAACAGTGGATTCGTCTGTCTATCGGGAATATAAGCTGATAGATCTTGAAACGTGGTTGTGAAATCCACATGGAATTCAAGGGTAGGAATTAAATGCCTTTCCTCTGGAGAAAACAAGCTCGAATCATGTTTCTCTCTGAATAACAATCAAACACCATTTCTTCCGTCGCACTTGACATACTGGCTGTATCAGTCCTCTCTTGTGTTGCAGACACACCCTGCGTTTTTCTGTCAACTACTCGAACGCATATTTTTACCACTGGGCTGTCAATAGTCCAGTGACAAGAAGACTCTTCACCGATGTTGGAGGTCCTCACTGTCAGGAGTTCGAATCTCCCAGGTGACGAATTACTTAACTTGTACAATTCCCCTTTGGTATTTTTGCTATTATTTCAGAGGTAGAGCGAACTGGTTATTAAATGATATTTAGAGCATCATTTTTGTTTATATACATATACAGTATATATATATATATATATATATATATATATCATATATATATATATATACATATATATATATATATGTAACATCTATTATGGGAATAAAAACGTTATATAGCATATAACACTGAAAATGTCTAAAAGAAAAGGCAAAAGCTCCTGTACTACATCGTTTTTTCTTTCTCTCGAAAGATATATATATCTATATATATATATATATATATATTAGATATTAATAATACATATATAATATCTATGATATATATATATACATATATATACACTTGTTTATATTATGACATAAGTAATGGTTGCATTACTACTTTTCATTTTACTACATCGAGTACTTTATTACAGATCACATATAACAAGGATGTTGAGAGCAAAAGTTGAGAGGAGTTAGTAGCAAGATGACTTCTCATCAGGAAGTGTGGAAATCCAATCCAACCATTAGCATTAATATCTATCTCCCAGCAGGGAAAGGTAAGACCGGAAGAACCCACACAAACACATATGGGATGGAAACGAATTTTTCAGTTGCTGTCAAGCTGAATCCTCAAATCGAGCCAGGAATGACAGCGGCGGTCTGGAAGTGACAGGAATCAACAAAAAGAAGAGCGACAGTAGACCACCGTCACAGAGACAGAAGGAACTGACAGGGTGATTTGCCTGAAGGAGTGAAACTTCAGGAGCCTCGCCCACAGGCCCTTCCATCCCCTCAAATGTTAAGGACGACTGCTCCAAGCTTCCCATCGAAGTCTTCTACGACCCCGCGTAGGGGCGCTCACATATAGCCCAGACAGAAACTGCGGTCTCCTTTTATATGACCGTGAAATGAACCAAGTTCCCCCATAGGCATATGGGAGACCGGAACCTGGCACTCGCAAGGAGAGTTTTTCTATCTGTTCCGGGATGGAGCCACCTTTAGTAAGCTTCTTAAACCCAGGGGGCCTCCATGATGTACGCAGTCGACTGCAGTGGGTGGCAAAAGGGGGCTCAGGGCAAGGTGACGAGGAGCAGAAGCAGCAAAATACCTGATGTCGGAGATCCATCCTCGGTTGAATGAAATATAACTTTTCCGCCAAAGGCCAAACGCTGGGACTTGCGAGATCATTCAACGCTGAAGGGGAAAGAGAGTAAAAAGGCGTGAAAGGTGCAAAAGGAGGAAAACCTCTCTCTATGAATCAACTGTGAGGAACGGGTGAAAAGTACGACGGACGAGAGAGAATATGAACGAAGGTACAGTAAAAGGAATGAAAGGGGTTGCAGATGAGGGACGAATGGACGCTGCAATGAACCTTAAAGAATGCCTACAGTGCACCGCATGAGGCGCACAGATGCACCCCTACGGTGGATTCCAATTAGAAAACAAACAGATTGGAGGACCTCCCCAGACCAGACCAGATGATTCCTAACAGCGCTGGACGGAACCATCTAACAGAATGTACATATTATACTATGCATCAGATTTCTCTCCCGCTGTATTTGTGTATGCGCGCACGTGTGCACGACTCTTCCCGAATGTGCGCTTGTTTGTCCGTATCGCGAGCGTCACCTTGGCTTCTCTCCTTTTAGGGCGCGTTTCCAAGCACTGCGCCGATGTTGTCTGTGACCCCTTCTCCCCCCCCCCCCCCCCTCCCCCCGCCAGCTGCTTGATTCAAAACTTTCTGGGCAGGTGTGCTTACGTTTTACAGCACGTAACTGTTGTTGTTGTTGTTGTTGTTGCCGTTCATGAGCCATTTCAGTTTCGTTATTCAGGCTCTTTCTCCTCCTCCTACGTCACTTTCACTTCTAATCCTTGGCATAGTCTAAGGTTGCCATATCTGAACAACGAAAAAATTGGCAAACGCTCTTGAAGATATCCTGTCCCAAGGGACCCTGGTCCGCTAATTCTGGCACAGGGTGATGTGTGCGTAAGCATATAGTGTGTATATTATATATATATATATATATATATATAATATATAATTAATATAATATATATATATATATTATATGTACATAATAATATATATTAAATAAAAGCGAATACCACAGGAAAATGATAGGGAGAAATCCAAGCTCTTTCGTCTTTACTAAGACATTGTCAAGGATTCGTTCTTTGACACTGTTAGTAAAGACGAAAGCACTTGGATTTATGCCTTATCATTTTCCTGTGGTATTCGCTTATTTAATGAAGCCACATGCATCTACTGTGATTTTTAAGCATATATATATATATATATAGTATATATATATATATATATATATATATATATATATATATATATATATATATATATATATATATATATATATATATATATATATATATATATATATATATGTGTGTGTGTGTGTGTGTGTGTGTGTGTGTGTGTGTGTGTAATCATAAAATTGAAACCTATAGAACACTAGAAGAGACGCAAAAGATACTAAATTTTTTTTTGTTTTATATAGAAAATACAATACACTCACACATCCGGGTTATATATGGGAGAAAGTGTAGTACAATGATGTCAAAAACATCGACAGAGAGAGAGAGAGAGAGAGAGAGAGAGAGAGAGAGAGAGAGAGAGAGAGAGAGAATATTCGTAGACGTTCTTGCAAAACCTCTTAAACCCCACTGTCTGATCAAGCCTCGTATGAACGATTTCATAATATTCGCCAGATGGCGATTGAGAAGAAAACACGATTCTGGTGACGAGAGGAGAGAGCCTCCTCGTCATTGGAATACACCAGACGCAATAATCTCCAATCTCTGCGAAGCAGCTAGTGGACTCACCACTGCCAACCGGATTACTCCGATCGCATCGAAGGCCACAGGGGCGCTAAGTGCTTTCCTTGTAGAGCATCACAACGAAAGCATCACCACACGAGGCCTGAGGGTAAAGTCCATCACCGTCAGTGACGTCACACACACACACACACACACACACACACACGTCAACCACTTAACCTTCATGAGCCCACTGCGTAGTATGAGTCTAGCTCTAGTGACACACTTTCACCATTGTCCCGGTAGGCTCACCTATCGATGGACGCCCCCCCCCCCCCCCCCCCCCCCCCCCACCCCCCCCCCCCCTCCCTCACCTCTCTCTCCTCCGGTAGGCTCACCCATCGATGGACCCTACCCCCGCCCTCCCCCTCCCTACCCCCTCTCTCGCAACTGAAGCCTATTACTTCTGCTGCTCTGGTGAGGAGGATCTATAAAAAGTAATTAAAGTCAGCTGGACTCTTTGGTCATCTCGACTTTTTTTCACGCGCAGTTTAAAGAGGAGAGTTTTATTTACCTTGCGAGAAGATTCTCTCTCTCTCTCTCTTCTCTCTCCGAAATTGCACTATTTAAAGACACTTTACTTATCAAATTTATGCAGAAGTGTTACTGCATTCTTAGTCATTCCTACTAAAATTAGCCTTTGTGCTTTGTGCTTAATATATTGCTACTTTTTGAGCACCTTGCGGTAACATTTGTTGTGATGATTTTGTACATAATTGTAGTACTTGAATGTCATGACATTTCATTTGTGTTCACATATGATCATAAATTTGCCAAATGTTAGCGCTATTGACTAATTGTATATAATATTGTATATACAGATATTGTCATTTTTATAATAAAAGAAAACCGATTAGCATCTTAGCAAAAATTCCTCTCTCTCCTTGAGCGCCCGCAGCATATTTTACAAGGGGGGGGGGGGTGGGGAGGGAAATTTTATATATATATATATATATATATATATATATATATATATATATATATATATATACTATATATATAGCGTCTCTGTTGGCTGATTGGATAGCGTCACTGACTGTCCTGATTTCGTCCCCGTCCACTTGGACGGTGGTTCGATCCCATGGGGGGACGAAATTATATCAACTAAAAAATTCCCTTCGGTACATATATGAAAATATATCATTTGGGAGGTAAAGTGAATTTAGATATTAAAGGACATTTGTAGCTTGAATTGATATATATATAATATATATTATATATATATATATATATATAGATATATAAATATATATTACATATCTACTATATATATATATATATATATATATATATATATATATATATACAGTGGAATTGTGATACCAATAATTTAAGTGGAGGAAGATGCAATAAATAAAAATACAGAACGTTACACTGACCTTTTTTTATCAATAGTTCCATCCATAGAGAACTGTTCAACTGAAATCAAACATTTCTTGAAAGAATAGCGCAGTTATATACTGCATCCAAATCTTATACAATATAAAAAGGATACCTCCAATTTACTTCAACTGAAAGAATGTAGTGTAGGATGGAAGAAAAACCAAGTGATGTCGTTAAATGTAATATAGTGTTTTCAAGATAATCACTGTTCATTGGAAAAGGAACTGTAACCTGTGGTCACAGGATTTCAGGCGGGGTGGGGGTTGGGGGGGGGGGTGGTGGGACTGGTGGGCATGTGTCGCCCCTCAACCCCCCTTGCTCCTACGTACGTGCGGGCGGCCCATCTCACACTCTACGTCTTCAGGGCCTGTTGAGAAGCGCAATTTTTGTGAGTCACAATCCCTGAGGTAGCTTTCCCTCGCTTCACCTGGTCTTATTGCACCTTCATCTTCGAAAAACACGAAGGAAATTTGCGTGTTCTGACGAGTTCAAAAGACATCCCCCCTCTTTTGAGGAGGGAGATGCATGATGAAAACTATTTGCTGCAAGGCGAGGGAGACCAACAAATCTATATTATTATTTATCATCATTATTATTGTTTCAGAAGATGAAACCTCTTCACACGGAACAACCCCACCAAAGGAGCCACTGACTTGACATTCAAGCTTCCTAAAGATGTTGGTTTCAACCTCCCACTGCTGAAGACCTCCCCACACTGCAGCAGTAACTGATCATGATACAGAGCCAGTGATTTTTCATGGCCCTGGGAAAGACGCGAACCCGCGACATCTGAGTGTTATACCACAACACTAACCACAACTACCAGCGGACCAGCTATTGGTGAGTGTTTAAATAATGGGATCTTAATGATTCCTTATAGTCGCCTTTTGTCTTTTATATCGAAGTGGATGCTAGAGAAAGCAATAGGGTCGCGTTGGCCTCCTTCATCACGTCCTAAGTATTTCTGTGTGGGACGATCATCACTAGATAAGTAATGGTACAGAAAGGCAGACATTCTTTTTTTTTTTAAAGATGAAATCACAATGAAAGATTCCCCGTAGGAGTTGAGTACCGTCAGTGCACCTCACGGGGTGCACTGTACACAGGACTAAAGGTCTTTGCAGTCCCCTTTCGGCCACTAGCTGCAACCCCTGTCATTCCTTTTACTGCACCTCCTTTCATATTTTCTCTTTTCCATCTTGCTATCCATTTCCTCCTAACTCATATTTCATGATGCAATTGCTTGGAGGTTTTCCTCCTGTTACACTTTCCAAACCTTCTTGCCTACTCTCAATTTCCTTTCCAGCGCTGAATGACTTCGTAGGTCCCAGTGCTTGGCCTTTGGCCTAAACTCTATCCTATTCTCCACAATTAAAGATGAGTGGGTCTGAGAGAGGGGCCCGTGGGAATTGGAGGTGGGGGGAGGAGTAATCATTGTTAATGGAACTTCATTACCAAAACTGACTTTGTCTTTCCTCACAAGACTCAATTGCATTCCTGCAGACTGATAGATTCCCAGGGACATCAGAATCCGACTGAAAATAAGACAACTAATAAGGTTTCCCTGTCATCAAATATGTCTCAAAGATTGTACAGAACTTAGTTATGCACTGCCACGTGGATTCTTTTCTTCTGAAGATTTCCTCAACAATGGAACACTTTCTTTGCTTTGGAAGCCCCGGCATAACATATTACGGCTTTAGACCCAAACGAACTGACGCATCAGAAATGAGCGCCGTTACTGTAAAAGATACGTCTGGTTATTTTAAACATTGCTTTGAGTCCCGTAGAGGAGTAGTGCCGTCAGTGCACCTCACGCGGTGCACTGTAGGAATTACTTGAAGCTCTTTTCAGCTTTTACCGTATCTCCAGTTCATATTCTCTCTCTTCCAACTAATTTGCCACCCTCCTGACAACGGATTTACGGTACAACTGCTTTGAGGTTTTCCTGCTGTTACATTTCTCAAACTTTCTACTCAGTTCCCCTTCCACGCTGAATGACCTCATAGGTCCCAGCGTTAAAGGCCTAAACTCTGTAGTATTCCATTCCTCCACGTTTTAAAGCAAAGTGTTGCGGACGTTGCCGATATCTGTTGCTACCCTCAGGACACTTAGTACTGAACAACTTTGCACGACGAGATGACGATAGAATAGTATACAGTGACACGAGGGGGAGGAGGGAGGGTGACTTCGATCAGGTCCTATCTATCTATGCCCCTGAATTGGATGATGACGTCGCCTGCGACCTCATGATATCGTTCACGTGCAGAGGGATTTAACAGCACATGATTTTGTCTGGTAGTAAGTGTTCGTGTTTTAGACTGAATGTTTCTCATTTCACATTGAAAATAGAACCTGTCGAGGTATTTTATGCATAGTACATGAATGAATGGCACACGATTTTGTATCATATACGTTTGCGTGTGTTTAGCTCTAGTGCAGTGGTTTTCAAACAGTAGGCCATGGCCCACTGGCTAATTATCAGGTGGGCCACGGACAAAAAAATTGTGGAATTTAAAGTTAAAAAATATATAAAAATAAAAATAAAAGTAGATTTTCTTTTATCCGGACATATAATTATAAATAAACAGTATATACTATATCAATATGGAAATAAATACACATTCATTTTCTTATTCTATCCAAATAATTGTTCACTAGTTAATTTTTAGATCATAAATATGGTCATGAAAAGATTATGAGCATATTTGTATATTGAATTTATGAAAATCTCTATTTTGAATTTATGGTAATAACAGGTAATAAAATTCCAGTTCCAGGAACTATATGTATGTTGTATTCTGACTTATCAATTTCTATTCTAAATCTGAAGTAGTGGGCCATTGGTATTTGGAGATATCAAAAGTAGGCCATGACCTCAAAAAGCTTGAAGACAACTGCTAGTGTTTCTCAATTCTGGGTGAAATATAGCTGCTATAGTAGATTCACATCAACCGTGTATCTCATGTCTAGGCCAGTCCCTTACGACACTCCTGATTGGGTGATGATAAGCCAATCACAGGGCTGGAAACTCTTAGTCTCTCGAGAGAGTTCACATAGGCAGGATGTATGTTCCACCTCTCCTGAAAGATGAATCCCTCAGGGGAGGTGGAACATAGAACCTACCCATGTGTTTGTTTGTTTTTTATTTGTTTGTTTGTTTGTATGGTGCTTTTACGTTGCATGGAACCAGTGGTTATTCAGCAACGGGACCAACGGCTTTACGTGACTTCCGAACCACGTCGAGAGTGAACTTCTATCACCAGAAATACACATCTCTCACTCATCAATGGAATGGCCGAGAATCGAACCCGCGACCACCGAGGTGGGACGCTAATACCATACCAACCACTAAGACTAAGAGTTTCCAGCCCTACGATATCAACAGCCAATCAGGAGCGTCGTAAGGGACTGGCCTAGACATCAAATGCACGGTTGATGTGAATCTAGTATAGGCCTATCAAGCCTCTTTGGTTTTTAGGCTCCGTTCCATTTATTTTAAAAGATGCTCGTATCTACAACGATGGGGGACACACTCACGAACACCCACACCCCGGGATATACTTCTTGTGCAGTGGAACGTAGAATTTAGGCCGAAGGTCGCGCGCTGAGACTATGAGGTCATTCAGCGCTGGAAAGGGAAATTGACAGTCAAAAGGTCTGAAGGACGTCACAGGAGGCAAACCTCAAAGCAATTGCTAGGAAAGGGTGGAAAGTCAAACGGGAGAAAGAGGATATGAACGGAGGTACAGCAAAAGGAATGAAGAGGGTTGCAGGTAGGGACCGAATGGACGCTGCAAAGACCGTTAAGTAATGCCTACTGAGCACTGCGGGGGTCTATATAGTTGAAGCACGAAATCTCCCAACAAAATATCCCATGACTTTGAGGCAGCGTTCTTCTGAATTTTGGTCTCTGTGCGTAACTCTTTCGTGCCTCTGAAGACCTCACGTGAAGAACACTCGCAACTCAATATGATGCCGAATATTCAAGTATCACGCCAACCCATTTTCCCCTCTCATTTTATAGATGGCTGATAAGGCTCTGTCTACATATACAGTACGCTGATGCAATGGTAGCACATTGGGCAAGATTGTTTCAAGATTGGGTGTAATACTCGTTTTTAAATTTGAATGAGAGGTTACTGTTGCTTTCAATCACACACACACACACACACACACACACACGCACACACACAATATATATATATATATATATATATATATATATATATATATATATATATATATATATATATATATATAATATATATATATATATATATATATATATATATATGATATATATATGTATATATATCAGATGTAAACCGTAAGTGTGCCTTTTGTATCACACTCACGAAAGTATGGAACGTGATGAATATATAAATGATGCCAAAATCCGAGTAAGGAAAGTTGGAAACAAAAGGACTACTACTGCTGCTGCGAGGCCTTTCGACATCTAGTGTTTTTACTGAGCAGACCGATATAAAAATATGATAGTAAGTTTGTCAAGGAAAGCTCGTATTAATGACAGATCTCTTCTGTAAACTTATTTTCATATCTATATCAAGTAAAGGACGGGAAGTCGAAAGGCCCACTCGATTATTACACCCTCTCATTGATCAACTGCAGAATTCATAACGAAGTTGAACCCCTTTGAGGGTAGTGCCGTCAGTGTACATCACGTGGTACACTGTAAGCATGACTTGAGGTTCTTTGCCGAGTCCCTTCAGCTCCTAGCAGCAACCCCTCTCGTTCCTTTTACTGTAACCTCCGTTTATATTCTCTTTCTTCCATCATACTTTCCTCAACCCTCTCCTCACAATTGTTTCATAGCGCAACTGCTTTGAACTTTTCCTCCTGTTACGTCTCTGAAACCTTTTGACTTTCAATTTCCGTTTCAGCGCTGAATGACCTCATAGGCCCCAGCGCTTTGCCTTTGGTCTAAATTCTATATTCTATTCTACAGAAGCCAAGAGAGAGAGAGATGAGAAAAAGCTCCACCAGAGGTGGAACACTGAACACCAGCAACCAGCAGCACACAGGGAGGACACCACCAACCTCTACTCTGAAGGCTGATTCACATCAACCGTGCATCTGATGTCTAGGCCAGTCCCTTACGACGCTCCTGATTGGCTGTTGATATGTCAATCACAGGGCTGGAGACTGAGAGTTTCCAACCCTGTGACTGGCTTATCAACAGCCAATCAGGAGCGTTGTAAGGGACTGGCGAGACATCAGATGCACGGTTGATGTGAATCTACTATAGTACCCTACAATGAGAATGAGAGAACTCACTGAGAGTCATATCTTACATCTACATGACCCCTTCCGAAGGAGCAACTTCGCCTACCTGGAAAAATGCTGTGGAGAGGAAGATAGATTTGAGGTCAGAAGGCAAGCGCTGGGACCTATGAGGTCATTCAGCGCTGAAAGGGAAATTGATAGTCAGTAAAAAGGTTTGAAAGGTGTAACAGGAGGAAAACCTCACAGTTGCACTGTGAAACAACTGACAGGGAGGGTGGAAAGTCAGATGGAAGGAAGAGAATATGAACGGAGGTACAGTAAAAGGAATGAAAGGAGTTTCAGCTAGGGGCGATATATGGGACTCTGCAAAGAACAAAGTAATGCCTACAGTGCACCCATATTCTAAGGTGACGCCAAACTCCTTGAATGGGATTCATTTATCCAGGATGTTTAAGGGCAGGTGACGTTATATGAGACAACCATTCAGAAAAATCAACAGTCAAGGGCTGGCATTTGCACATGAAGACCATGTCCTCATGGTCACTATCACTTCCAGTATTATTAGTAGTATTATCATATTAGTCAGGTAGATGAACCCTATTCATATGGAACAAGCCCACCAAAGGGACCACTGACTTGAAATTCAAGCTTCCAAAAGAACATGGCGCTCACCAGTAGGAAAAGGGGCAAAGGGAAACAGAAGAAGAAGTCTCTTACTGAAAAAGAAAAACAATACACAAATAAAAAAACGTATTAAAATGCAAGGAAGACTTCCTCCCTTGAAATTCTTGAGTTCCGACTGCACTGTGATAATCATCATGATTTGTGGCATTTACAGATCAGAAGCCCCAGTGTACAATAATCAACCTGAGTCGTACAATATTAGATGGCGTAGAAGACCCCTTGGCAATCATAAAGTGGTTGTTTTTGAGACGGACACGCTCCATGACATCGCCACATATCTTGGAATAGTTAGAAAACGGAAACGGGGCCAAAGGCCAACCGCTGGAGCCTATGAGGTCGTTCAGCGCTGAAACGGAAACTGGCAGTAAAAAAGGTTTGAAAGTTACAAGAGAAGGAAAACCTCCGGGCTGCACTACGAAACAATTGTTAAGAGAGGTAGAGAGTAAGATGGAGGAAAGACTATGAACGAAGGTATAGTAAGAGAATTGAAAGGGGATGCAGGTAGGTGCCGAAGGGACGCTGCAAAGAATCTTAAGTCATGCCTACAGTGCGAGGCGCACTCAGTGTGGGCATATCAGAATGAAATAAATAAATGCTTTTTATTTCAACACTTAAATCCGCAACACTGGGAAACAGATTTGGATGAGTAGTGGAACCAAACTGTACAGATCCCCATGGGGCTGGGGAAAGTGTCGACAGTGCTCGTCACTTGGTTCACTGTAGGCATCATTAAGTGCGTGCAGCGTCGCTTCAGCGCCTAGCTGCACCCACATTTTAGCCTTTCACTTTACCTCCTTTCCCGCTTCATTTATTCAATCTTGCTGTCCAACCTCTCTAACTGGGTTTTATCCCAGTTCCACTTTTAGACGTTTGAGAATCACTTTTTTTTTTTTTTACTCGCTTATCTGATCTATTTCACTGTCTTGCGAGAGCTCAATGGGCGAAAGTGGCCCAGTGCTCGGCATGACAGCTTATGTTTCATAAATTAATCGGTCAAACTATACTGATAATACTCTGGCGAATAAGTCTCATCTGAGACCTGTATCTACTATTTTGGGGACTTTCTAAATGAGATCTTCCCAGTAGTTTTGCTATGCACGTGAAGGTATTTGGTAAAAGTCAGTCATTAAAAACAATAGTATTGAATATGAAATATAACACATTTTGTGGATTTCTACTTAAAATTGCGTGGAGGTGGTTCCCATCCTGGACGCTGTCAACATTCCCAGGAAGCACAAAGCGCAGCCTGTAGCCTGTCAATATGTCGTCATGTTATTGACAGTCACTGACGTCACCCATGTTGACTTCGTATTTTGCCTTTCTTCGAAGATTGGCGATAAGCCCCAAATTTTTTTAGTTTTCTGTAAAAGAAAACTATTGTGGCGGCTTTGCGCTTTGTCTGTTCGCACGCTTTCTGTCCACCCTCAGATCTAAAAAAAACTACCGAGGCTAGAGGGCTGCAAATTGGTCTGTTAATCATCCACCCTCCAGTCAACAAACATACCAGATTACAGCCCTCTAGCCACAGTAGTCTGTAATTTATTATATTTATGGTTAAAGTTATCCACGAACGTACATCTGGCAACACTATAAGACAGGCCACCACTGGGCCGTGTCTGAAAGCCTCATGGGCCACGGCTCATACAGAAAACTCGATTGCTTTCATTTGGGCCATTGACTTGAAATTCAAGCTTCCAAAGAACACGTTGGTTTCAAGCTCCCACCGCAGACCCTACACCGCGGCGGTAACCGATCATGATACAGAGCCTGTGATTTTCCATTGGCCCGGGGGAGGCGCGAACTTATGATATCTGAGTGGCATGCAAGACACTAGCCACTCTACGAGCGACCAGTATATAAAGTAAATAAACAATGATCATGGGAAAACTTGCCCCCATCGAGGAAGATAATGAAATGTTCCAGATTTCCAGATTGCACAAAGCCTCTAGAAATGTTCCAAGGTCAGCTGACGAAGAATGAAGCGGGTTGGAAGTACACAGAATTCTGAGAGAGAGAGAGAGAGAGAGAGAGAGAGAGAGAGAGATAACAGTTCTTTATTGGCTCATAATGTATTTTGATAATCATTCTGATCTTTTTCCTTTGTATATACCTACAGTGGCGCAACGAGGAGACTGTATCATACATGTGTGAGTCTATATTGATAATATAATGCTTCACTGTATTGTATGAATTTAGGACTCTATATATCTCATGGCGAAGCGACAGATCCTGTTGCTGGGAATTTCTGGGACGACCCTGTGGAGCAGATCAGGCGTTACGCCCAGTGAGCATGGTTGATGAGTCATCGGAATGTCACGATATTTTACGGTACTTCCCTGGGGGCTCGACTCCGTGGATGTTGAATACCGGAAAGACGTCTAGTTAGGAGAAGGTATCTCGGCAACACCGCAGGGAGGTAGAATAGAATAGCATATAGAATTTAGGCCAAGAGCTGAGACCTATGAGGTCATTCAGCGCTGAAAGCTGAAAGGAAAATTGACGGAGAAAAGGTTTGAAAGGTGTCACAAGAGGAAAACCTCAAAGCAGAACGTGAAAGGAGGTACAATAAAAGGAATGAAAGGGGTTGCAGCTTGAGGCCGAAGGGACGCTGCAAAACACCTTCAGTAATGCCTACAGCTGCAGGGAGGTAGGTATACATAGTTCCTTCAGGGTGCACTGTAGGTGTACCTACTAATGGGTGTTTGCAGCGACCCTCCAGCAACCGCCTCCCCCCCTACAGTACAGCCTGTTCAGACTTTTACTAACCTCAATTCCCAATCCTTTTTCACAGCCTGACCAACGTCCACTCTCCGTATCATTTGTTGTGCAACTCCGGTTTCTTCCCCCCACCCCCCCCCCTTTTTTTTTTTCTTTCTCTCCAGTTCCCCCTTTAGGTCGTTGTATTTCATCTCCTTTATTTCCTGGATCCCTTACTCTCGCTTTCCAACCCCTCCAACTCTGCCTTTTCTTGAGCGCTGAGTAGCCGAGGAGTCGCAGTCCTCGGCTTCACAGACAAAAGCTCATCAGGACCATATAATGAGTACTACCTCAGGAATCTTCCAGACGGGCGACATGCTCTAGAAGCATCTACCTATACATCACCGAAACTGAAAACAAAACACAATTAGGTCCAAGGTGATACAAGTGAACGAACGTAGTCATAAGAAAGTTTTATTATTATTTACTGGAAGGAGACCCTCTTTCAAACAAGTATTACTGAAAGTTGAATGCAGTTGATGGAGCAATATCTTTCAATATTATTATTATTGTTATTACTACTAATATTATTCTTATCATTATTATCATCCAGACCAAGCCCACCAAAGGGGCCTTTGACTTGAAATTCAAACTTCGAAAGAATATTAAGGTGTTCATTAGGAAGAAGAGCAGGCAAAGGGAAATACATACAGAGGGGATCTCACTTGATAAAGTAATATAATTAATAAATAGATAAGAATGTATAGCAATGCAGGGAGAATAGAATTACGGTATAGCGATGCATTGCACCTTCGTCACTTAAACTTCTGAAGTTCCAATTGCACGACATCCTGCTGGGGGGGGGGGGGGGGGGGCTGGCTGCTCTTCTACAGGTCAATCCAATATAGTATATGATATGAACACTGGATCAGACGACCTCATTCTAAACAAAGCACTCATAACTTTCATGGTTTCTTTGACAAAGGTCCTCCTCCTCCTCCTCCACAGCAGGGAAACGGAAGGGCAGAGTAATGGAATCCCATTATGAGGCCATCGGGAGATTATCAAGAACTCGGCAAATGCCGTCGTCTGTATGCGATTAAAGAACCCTTTCAGTGGTGAGGCTTCGTTTCACTATCGCTACCGTGTTTCGTTAGGCATCGCTTTTTAGCTCTCTCCTCCTCCTCGCTGTTCGTTTTATATCGAACTATTTTGTACTACGTTCGTTTTCCTTTCTTCAGAGAAGTCTTCCACCCAACAGCTTCCTTCATTCCTTCCACCTCCTCGGCGCGAAGGAAAAACTTCTAACGGGTTCTCATTGCAATCGCAAAGCTTTCTCATCTGAGAACCGTCACTGCTCTATTCAAGATGATTTTTCCGAACAATCAGAATCCTTCATATCTGTAGTTGGAATGATTAATGATTACATAAATAGTATATTGGTTTTGAACACTTATCAAAAGTTAGCAAAGGGGCATATAGCTTTCTTGTCCTTTTTGTCACCTCATTGGGAAACTGAATCAAAGGCGCCCTTAGCAGCCATTCCTTTTGTGGACTAACTATTTAGAGAGGCATTGACGAGCAAAAGTAGTCCCACCTCCAAATTCAGTTGTAGAAATGGGTTTCTTTGAACTATTATGGTCTTGTCTCTAGATAACCAGAAGAAATACCTTTCAAGAACAGAAAAAAGCAGTACATGTATTAGAGGGATTTGTTTTATACAAGGTCTATTTATTTAAAGATTCAACAGTCCGAGTGTGATCATAATTTTGTTAGTCAATATCTTTTAAGCTGAAATGTGAGCTAAGGGTTCTTCAGCATGCAACAGCAACTCGGTGCCACCTAAAGGGCCAAGGTCAGTTAGAGAGGCTTTATCACTCTTACGATGACGATGAAAAAATACGGGAAAATGACACCGTCTCTGAATTAAAGTACAAATACAAAGTCACTTTTTGGGTTTCGTTTGATGTAAATAAATCACAAACAGTTCTGAGCCACGCTAGGCTCCTCTGCAGGTGAAATTAAATCAAGAAATGTAGTTAAGCCGTCAGTGAGAAAATAGACAACAGTGAAAATTATGCCCTACACCAAAATCACGCCAAACCAGCCAATTAATCTTTGACTGATATTGGTAAGATGTTGTATGGTGCTTTGACGTTGGTTATTCAGCAACGGGACCAACGGCTTGACGTGACTTCCGAACCACGTCGAGAGTAAACTTCTATCTGACGCCTCATTGAAATGCCCGAGAATCGAACTCTCGCTACCGACATGGGAGGCCAAGACCATACCGACCACGCCACTGAGGCGCTAATATTGGTAAGGTTATCTGCTTTCAAAACATCAGATGTTTTGAAACTGTCAAGTTTATAACGACCATCATTCACGTTCATAGTCGGGGTCACTTTAATGACAACACATTCTGCCATTTGACATTTCTCGGGCGAAATGTCTCTCTCAACATTTCATGCTGATTCCAGTTTATGATTTACCAGATGATTTCCCGTTCATCAGAGGGCTATTGTCGGACATTTCTAATTGACCTCTCGTGTCGATCAGAAGAACTAGCCTCATCAAAGCTGTTGAAAGAGGAAACGGCCAGTTCGTGACGTTCTATTCGTTTTTCCTTCTCTTTCTTATCTCCCCAACTTCCTCACCCGTTTCCTTAGACGTAGTACATTAACCTGAAGAGGAGCCGAGTGTGACTCCCGACTGTTATAACTCCTCTAGATTAAAGGTTGGCTTAACATCGGAGTTGTCTTTGCATGATTCAGAAAAGTTGCCCTGCATAAGGAAGTGGATGGGAGAAGGAGATCCTATTCGCTGTTTGCTCTCAGTAAGATATGAAAATGTTCAGTCATCATGAGCCGTGTTTGTCCCCAAAAGGGCCGATAAAATTGAAAATAAATTGTGATATAAAATGTGAAAACCTAATTCAACTACACAGACAACAATCTATGAGACCTCCTATCCAGGATGCAGTAGTCCACTTTCATTTCCTAGACATTTTCCTTGGCACCCCCGAAATCTGCCTTGGCCCCGAGTTGGGAATGGTGCTTAGAGGTCAAACAGATGGATAAACGGCAAGCTTAAATGAATTTAAGATTCTTCTAAGCTCACCTAAAAAGAAGAAGAAAACAAATAAAATGGGTCCTTGAAGCACAACGCCGCCAGCAGCCACGTCTTATTGGAAGTTTGACTTCACTCTGCATGTCGTCGACAGAATTCTCAAACCGATCTTCTATAGAGACAGAAAACCAGCCATTTAGCCACTCAGAGCCAAGCAGCTATCTATCTGTTTGTCATCTTCCAGACAAACGAGTCGTTCATTATATCTGAAAAATCATGAAGTCAGTTCTCAGTGGAGTTCCGGAATTATCGTCGTTCGTTAACTATTTTTACCAACTTATTGAGTCTGTGTACTTCAGAAGTTGAGGTTTGTCTACCAAGTTGTACTGGATTTGTCTGGTGAGTCAATCAATCTCTTCCTTTGAAGACGATAGTAGTTATTTTGACAATTCTCAACAACCCCGTTTTCGAAATGAACAGAATGGAATAAAATACAGAATTTAGATCAAAGGCCAAGCGCTGGGAACTATATGTCATTCAGCTCTAAAAGGGAAATTGATAAAAAAGGTTAGAAAGGTGTAACAGGAGGAAAACCTCAAAGCAGTTGCACTACTATGAGATTCAGGGCTTCTGTAACACGGTTTTTTGGCAATAACTTTTTATATATGCATTTCATAGATATAACGCTTATTCAGAATACACATTATATCTACACATAAATTTTGACTGTATTCTGCATTACGTAGGTTAAATAAATTTGGTACTTATAATGTAAAAGTGACTTTTTTTGAAGACGGGCCAACTTACTCAGAGATAAGGTTTCGAACGCACTCGTTACGTAACTTATGACAGCATTTCTTCCCTCTTTCTCGATGGATGATTGGCTATACGTAACGAAGGCTATACCTCTGGCAACAATGACAAAAATTTAAATACAAGCAAAGCAGTACACCTTTATGAACTCTGAATCCTCTCCACTGATAATTGTCATAATGAACAAACCAACAAAATATGTTAATAAATACAAAAACACTTCGATTATTAGTCTAACTCCCAAAATATGTGTCCTAAGAAATTATAATCTACTTTATAGGTCACAATCAGATTAACAAGATGTAGGGAATAGTTGGTAATTTTCAAAGACATAGTAGACAAGCTTGATTTGATAACTGCTGTATCCAATGTCAAGCAATTTTTTATTTTTTTTATCGGCTATCTACCTATTTACAAAAAAAAAAAAAAAAAAAAAAAAAAATAGCCGGTACCGTATTTTG